>NC_134831.1:189083394-189288717 GCF_004210375.1 Tachypleus tridentatus | reverse complement strand
AAATTAATTTAATTTTTAGATTCTTACATAAACCTCCACCTAATACAATATTTAATTATTTATTTCTCCAGTAATTTGTGTTTAGTCATGATTGTAGAAGAAATGTTATGAACGACTTATTTCAATTGCAGATTAGTGTTAGATCGGGGATCCAAATATCTGTTGCACTATTTGAAAGGTTTAAGCTCTACCTTTGATATTTTAAAATATTTTAGTTAGAAAATAGCTTGAATTTTTATTTTCCTTTTGTTTTTGTCAGAAAATGTCCATTAGTGTTTTTTTTTTTTGCTCTTTAATAAATCTTAATCATTTCTATCAAAGCAACATTTGCATTCATTTATGAGTTAAGAAAATTCTGATGGTTTTCACACTGGATGCTACACATGCTGCTTCTCTGATGTCAAAAGTAAGAAAAGTATAAGGAATAATGAACCTACCTATTCATTTTTGGTATAGAAAAGAAGTATTGAGAGAACTAATATTATTTTAACGGATAACATTAAAATAAAGTGAACAAAAAAAAAGGAAAACGTAAACATTCACTAACTGAGCCAGTTTATTGTCAATTCTCATGCAAAATGTTTTATGGGATACACAATATTTAACTTTAAAATACTATCTCTTTGAAGTACAAGGTATACAGTGGACGTAAAACCAACATACTTGTTGGAAATGACTGTTAAAGGACGAAGTTTCATGTAGAACATTGAACATATTGAAAAAATTCAATCTGAAAAACACAAGTACAAAAAATTTTATTTTATGCACAATTTATGTCAAAATATAGTACCTCATAGTTTGTTAATATAGTGTGTATATGTACATGTATAGTGAGGTAGAAACAGTGACATCGTAGCGCCACGGTTCACGAACTAATATTAGAGAGTGTTTTTTTCTGAGATCGTACGTATCAGGTGTATATACAAACACTTGTCATGAACAATCTATTTGGTATTGTGAGTGGGACACACAGGCTTGTTACAAGAATGATATGTCAGTCTGACTTTTTTATCAACCTAACGAGGACAAAGGCTGCACCTCTTTTTTTGACATCACATTGTTGTGGTTGAATTGTGTAAAAGCCAATCAACTGTATTGCCAATCGGATTGAGATTTGTAGTGTAGGTGTACTGTTCTCCACTGGATTTGTAGAATGATAAGTTGTTAAGCGAGCTCCAACAGGAATTGTCGTAGCCTTTGTCTTTCCTCAGATGACTTCGAATATCAGTAAATCAGGTTCTAGATAATGTTGTAATGAAGAAGAGTCCTTCTTTATTCTCTAAACACAGCGATACAACTGGCCCATGACTGGATATGTACAGATCTGAAAACAAACAAAGACAAATAGTCATATCCTCCTCTGACTCTCTTGTAGTCCTTCCTTCCAATCGTTCATGGGCTTCAGAAGTCTAGAGCTGAAGTGTGTGGCTCACTAGAATAGGCTCATTACATTTAAATTCGCTACTTTTAGTTCTATTATTATTCTTTATAGCTTCCTGAAACTTATTCTTAGCTGTTATATTCCTAGCATGTAAAAGCTTAAGCTTTGTTTGATATTCTGCTATCATTTCTCACAGTCTACTCTTCAATTTATCTATTGCTCTTACTTTAATTGATATCCTCGAACTTTTCCTCCAACTTACATACAAATTGCACATCTCATTTATGAGCTTCTTTCAAAGTACATGCCACTCTAGAGTTCTCAAATAAAACCCACTCGTTGCAACATTACATCTGAGGAACTGTGAACGCTTAGTTCCGATACTGGTTTTAACCATTACATTTGAATCTGTAGCTTGACAATAAATACTCAGTATCGAATACAATAAGCCTATTTTCAACGCTGTTACAGATAATAACCTATTATATCAGTGTCTTTTTCACCACTATTTTGTCTTTACACTAAATAAATAACATATAGAACTTAGAATTTATCAGAAGTTACAATAACTAGCCTTTGATGTATCAATAATATTATTAATAGAGTTAATACAACGTATTCAAGCTAAAGTTTATTATAACCTATCTATATTATAAGCTGAACTTAAACTGCTGGATCTAGGTTCAACTGAAGCTAATTTTTGACGATTTACCACTAAGGTAAAATACATTTAAACCAAATATACACGACTAAACTCTAGGATAAGACTGTGAGTGTCTTACTTTTATGAACCAACCTTACTATGTCTAGTTATTCTTATGTTATTAAATCAAAATTACTACAAATTATTGTGTTAATATCAAATAATTCTGAGAAATTTCTGAGAGTTTAATTTTCAACGTGTTCCCTTGCACCCTCTTCTCCACTTAAACTGACCTTTCTTTATCTTAGACTTCGAAATTAAACAATTTATTTTCGGAATAACAAGTTATTGTATTATATCTGCCGTTACGCGGTTATGTAATGCGAAGAAATGAACAGCAGCCAATCACACTTTTTCTTCACTTCACCTGTATTGCGTATACGTTTTCCCCTTAATAACTACACAGCACGTTTATACAAATACTATGTGTGTTACCACAATGTATACAGAGTCTAATTTTTTGATGGTTTAAATGCTTAAACTCGTAAATGAATAGCAGTATAGTCCATCTTACAATTTGTACTCTGTTACTATAAATTATCAGTAAAGTTGACAACTCGATATACTTTGATATTTATGAATAACATAAAGGAAACGATGCATAAATAAAAATACTGAAGTCTAAATATTAAACTAACTGTCATACAAATATAATACATGACGGTTTGTCTACATTTTTTAAAAATACTTTCTACTCAGATTCTCTTACGTACCTTCGTTCATTAGTCATATGGCTGGAAATGACCTCAACTTGAGAATAAACTTTTTCTACTATCACACAATATTTGAGTATAAAGTAAACGAAAACTGATATACTTACTTTGATACATAACAACAGAGAAAATTGATTGTAACTGTGTAAATAGATTTCTCCTTTTGTTATTTTGTGTTGGTAGTACATATATATAACGCAATAATGTGTTCTGAAGTGCGCGTATGCAAAAATCTTTCGGTTTCTCCTGTATATGTGTCCCTACATATATCACAAATGATTTGATAGACTACATGTTTTATGTTAACTACAATATGCCAAATCACCCTCTAACAAACGACACGTTTGAATTAAACTATTGAAAACAGAGTACACAACAATACGTTATTTCAAAAGACAGTTCTGGGCGCTATTCTTGGTGAGACCTCTACTCAGAGTTTTACTGCTTTCCATAAAGTAAAAGAAACATCACATAATACAGCATTCTGGTTTCGTTATTATTTAATTATCTGAGAATATATTTACTTTTCCGTTTAGGTATAATGGTTGAAATGTCACAGAAAATTAAAGATATTATCTGAAATGTTGGTTTCATATTTTATGGGGATAATCCACCTGCCACTGTTATGATTGACCATCCTATACGAAATTTATAAAATAAAATAAACAAACACATCTGTTGACTTTCGTGTTTGATAGACACATTTGACTTATTGTAACTAATAATAGCCTCACTATCCATTTTCAATGATGTATTTGTCGGTTTTGATTATATTAGACTTGAAATATATATTTTTGTATTTTAGTTACAAGTTATACAATGTATAATCTGCTCTTTATCAACCTTAGGTCATCGAGCCCCTGAATTTCGCGCCCTAAATCCCAAGCCATAACTCATACTCACTGGAGAATTTAATATATATATATAAATAGATATATTTAAATATATTTTTCAATGCCCAAATTTTAAAATGAAAGAAAGATTCTGTTATTGATTTAATCTAATGAGTAAACTAAGTAAATAAAAATTTGGTTGGAATATGTGAAATATATGTATTAAAGTTTAATGTTTTCACATGAATTAAACTATTTATAAGATATCTCAAAATCTAAAATAAACAGTTTCTGGTCCATTATTCCTTTGTTAACTATACAATTTAAATTTTCCTGAAATTCTCAGTTTTAACAGAAACGGTTTGCAGTCACTGTTCTGCCTCACATAAAGATTCGTCTCACTTGTTTATTGTTAATGTCTGTGTGACCCACATTTTAACAAATAGAGCTTTTTCTGTTTCGTCCAACTAAATTAACATTTACACTGAAATTATCTGTATCTAACATTAGATTTGTTTTGTCTGGTTTGTTTTGAATTTCGAGGAAAGCTACACGAGAGCTATCTGAGCTAACCGTCCCTACTTTAGCAGTGCAAGACGAGAGGGGACCAGCAGACTATTTGTAAAATACATCTTAACCCAATGTTTAGAGGCAAAACGAGTCAAAATATGTTAAACTTTGGTAGAAAATTGTAGGTTCTTATGGAAAATTGACAGTTCAACATGAACCTAGTTCTCTTTTAATGACGAAAGAAGGTAATGAATAAAAATAGGTACTTTGGTCTAGAATACTTGGAGATATGCAAATAAGCTAATAACTGTATCATGGCAAAAATTTATTTTCTGATTTATTTGAAGTATTGGATATGTTTAAGATAACGGGTTATGCGGACTATCAAGCAAATTCTTCTGATGTAAGATGAATACACACAATACACATTAATAGTGGATTATCAAATTGTGCAGAGGTTGATTGTCTGCTCCCTGAAAATGTTCGTGCTTGCTAGTATTGTGCAATTATTTCAGTGAAAAGTTGACATGTTTCTTTCTGTCTTGCGCAGATGTAATACAGAAATAGATCGAATGAATATTTTTAGCATTTAAAGTCTGTGTTAGATAAAATCCTTTCTAAAAACAATACTCAGTAGAATATATATTATGATAAAACAGTTTAACTTTTAGAGATTTTATATCTACTTTTTGAAGATATGTATAATATAACTTCTCTTCCAATGACTGAAAAAGGTAATGGATAAAAATAGGTACTTTGGTCTAGAATACCTGGAGATATGCAAATAAGCTAATAACTGTATCATGGCAAAAATTTATTTTCTGATTTATTTAAAGTATTGGATATGTTTAAAATAATGGGTAATACAGACTATCAAGCAAATTCTTCTGATGTTGTTAATACCAACATAATCAAATATAAAATAGATTTTATATCTACTTTTGAAGATATGTATGATATAACTTCTCTCAGTAAGTGCTTAAGTAATCATGAAAGGAGTAATAAAAAATCTCAAGCTTTTATTGTATTTTGCTACACAAAAGTTTAATTCTTTAAAGAATAAAATAATTGAAAGTAAATGATATCAGTTTCTTATAACAAAGTCACATTCTTTACAGTACGTGTCTGTTACTTCTTGGCGATACATTTCAACAATAAAGAAGTAGCATACTGTCCTCTTATGTTAAAATAATATAACACGTGTTTGTTGAATTGTTGGTTATCATAGTTCTAGTTTCAGTTTTAAATACTTACTATACTGTTAAATATTCATAGCTTTAAATAATTCTGTTTTCTTTTGGTCAAAGTCCTCTCAGATTGATTCAGTTACCTGAGACTACAACTGACAAGACAATGTATATTTTCTCTACAAAGTCATTACAACGCATAGTGTGATAACTTCACGTTAGACTTTTTTCACTACACACACTTTCTTAGCAAAGTTCCTCAGTCTAGATTTCTATATCTCTCACTAATTAATTGATTCTAACTAAACTCTGATGCGTATTTTTTTTACACTCAACATAAGCCTTAGACGTTCTCCTTATTATGAGATAATATATTAGAAAATATTACTATCATGATGCGATAAGTAGGATACACAGTAGTAAGTCGTGTGTCCAAAACCTGCTGTAGGATACACTGTATGTTATTAATAGAAGTGATAGTTTAGCGATTGTGCATCTTTTTATCTCGTATTGTGAGGGAACTGAACTATCATATATTTTTTTCTGTTAATATGCACTACTAGACTTTACATCACATATTAAATTCAAGGCAATTCTTTAGAGAACACCTAATATATAACATCTCCAATTTTGATTGAGGTTCTCCCTTTTTACTATTTGCACCAAAAGTAAACAAACTTTATTTTATAGAAAACACACTTAATTTTACATATTTCTTCACATTCTAAACAATGATAGCTGTCTTCAAACTAGAATTAGGAGTCTCATTTGGTGCAAAAATTAAAGACGTGAGCTTAGTTTTTCAACTAATGTAACGAAAAGTTTGCACATACCTACGTACTTGAGCTATCAGTCCAAAATATTTACTACAGCTTCACCATAGAGCAAGAGTGAACTGCATTGAATTTTTATCATTCAGATTATAGACGGCTGATTCAGAGCAGCAAAACTATAAGTGAAAGGACCAACAGATAAATAATTATTAGTTACACAAAACAAACTAGATTAGTAATTTCTAGGGACAAGTTTTCGGAAGAATCATTTCAGTGAATAGGTATTATCGGCTGTTACTTGAAAAATCATAAGAGCTAATTTACAATGCTCTGCAAAATTAACCTAATTGAAGGGATTTTTAGCTATATGTGACATTAGTTTAAACAATTAGGATAAACAATGATGTTTGGTACAAATCGTCGAACCAGATGAAGGGCCTTACGGACGCAGAATGCAGCTCAAGAACAATAAGACGGCATCTACGAGAAAAAGGCTTTAAAAACCGTAAATGTCTTCAAAGGCCACGCCTACTTTCACACCACAAAACAGCTCGGTTAAACTTTGCTGAGAAGCACCAAACATAGGACATAGAAAAGTGGAAGAAGGTTTTGTTCTCTGATGAGAAAAAAAATTAACCTGGATGGTCCAGATGGCTTCCAACGTTACTGGCACAATAAGGATATCCCACCGGAGACATTTTCTACACGACATAGTGCAGGAGGTTCCATCAGGATCTTGGATGCTTTCTCCTTCCATGGAACAATGGAGCTTCAGGTTATACAGGGCGTTAAACAGCAGCTGGCTACATTGGCATGTTAGAGAGAGCATCCTTATTGACTGAAGGCCCTCACTTGTGTGGAAATGACTGGATCTTTCAGCAGGACAACGCTGCAATCCACAATGCTCGCAGGACAAATGACTTTTTCATGGCGAATAACTTGATTCTTTGGTACCATCCAGCATGTTCGCCCGAACTGAACCCCATTGCAAATGTTTGGTAGTGGATGACAAGGGAAGTCTGTAGAAATGGACGTCAAATCCAAACAGTGCATGATCTTCGTGAAGCCATCTTCATCACTTGAAATAACATTTCAGCCAGCCTTCTGCAAACGCTTATATCGACCATGTCAAAGCGAATGTTTGCAGTTATTCGCAATGACGGCCATGCAACTCACTACTGAGACCTCTTGTTGCGCATTTCCTACCCTGTTTAGAAATGCTTTTTGGTATGGTCTTAAACTTTTGACCAGCTAGTATTTAGACTAACTTCATAGTGTTCACATTTTTCCTATTAAATGCTTATTTTTATTTTCCCTTTTCTTATTTTCATCTTTCGAAGCTCTACTCAAATAAGGGTTGAGTCTAGCAACGCAAAATGCATATTTTATCTTTATGTTCATTGGCTTTAAGATTTAGGCCAGCAGTGTATATATTCCATAGTTTTCTAGGTTGTGTATTTTGGTTTACCCACCAGTATGACAGAAGGTTTTAATTTTTTTTAAGTGTTGGAAAAAAAAGAAATTTCTGCTATACACATTCGATTGCTTAAATTTAAAAAGTAAGGAAAGTCTTTGCCTTTTGTAATTCCAGTAGTCGGACTAGAGCTTTGAAACCATGGAGATGATTTTTACTTTTATTCGTGAAACGTGCAAGGATCTCAGTCTGCTTTAACATCTGTTCCTCATGTGCTTGTTGCACTTGTACCTACACAACTAAAGATCCCTGATATAGTTTCATCTGATTGCGAATGTGATGTTAGTAGAAATGAGGATAGCGATCGTTTTCTGTATGAAACGTCTGGAAAACCAAAACTTTTCACACAAAGTACATTTAATGATTTTGTAAGAGATTTGGGTATTGCAAATTATTCTTCAGATATTTTTTTGTTCAATCTTAAGGTTGAAACTTAATTTCTCTTGAGACATTATTTAACTTGTGCAGAAATCGTGAGAAATAGTTTATAATTTTCCCAAGAAGGTTTACTGTATTAATAAAACAAATTGCTAAATTAATACCAATGTAAGAAGCTGCAATCTATGAACCATGTAGGTGGCGATTAAAAGGAATCCTAAAAGGTAGTTTCTTCATATATGCATCTGGTCCTTTTCATTCTTCGGTTCATTTGAAGGACACGTATGAAAATTACGAGCTACATAATGGGCTAGCTGCACTCTGCTCACCACGGTTAGCAAAACTTGATTTCTAGAGTTTTGAATCTTGAGAATACGCTGTGCCAGAAGGATACTATAAAAATGATAACTAGTACGTAACAAATTAAGACAAAAATCAATATCATTATATATATATATACTTATAAGTACTTACCCGAAAATAAATATATATATTAATTCACATTATGAATCAACAAAATTATATTTTCTAGCAAATATTATTTCAGGCTAGAAATGTCAATGAGTTAAATAAAGATCCTTGAATACAACTTGAACTTTGGACCCTTGGATAACAAAGTCAATGATTTACCAACTGAGATATCAAAGAGTACAAACAGTCTTTATCTTTCCTTTTTCTCACAAGGATTTTTAACTATTAATGTAAAACTTCATGGTATCTCTGCTGAAAATTACTGGGTTGTTTGAGTTACAAGAGAACAAACCTTAAGAGTCTAAAGAGACTCACATATACATCTTCATTACAATTACTTAATTCGTTTTATAAATCAATAAACTCATCTATCCAAACACTTTGTAGTGAGTGACATAATCAGAAAATGAAGGAACTCAAGACTAAAGATTCAACCCAAAACGTTTAATTAACGTGAACAATGTTCTACCAACTGAACTATCCAAAAGCTCTCGTATATAAAGACAGTTAGTATGCCTTTAACAGAACTGTGAAAATGATTAATATCTGAATATAAGCTTAATATAACGACTGGATTTGTTTTTATTCCTGGATTGTAAATTAAACACATATTTAAAAATATATATACATCTAACACACCACACCAGGAAAACAGCAATGACCAGCCTTTTTTATAGATGAAAAAGGACCGAACTCGAACATCATGGTGAAAGAACAATAAAAAAAAAACATTCCTATATCCATGGATATGAGGAAAACAACTATTATTTCTCTTGACTGAACAGTGTCAAACTAAAGCCTTATCCCATAGGAAATGAGCTGAAGTATTCATATTTTACTCTACTTTGCAAGACGAACACTGGCCTGGCATTCTTAAATAAAATAAAAGAAACCATTATGCTAGACAACAGTCACCAACACTGAATAACATGTAGTCTCCTTATAAACTGCGCTTTTATATATATAGTATTTTGTTTAGTATTCTACTTTCTATGTGTTTAATTTGTTTTGGTTAAATTATCGTTATTGTCACTAGGTATTTGAGGTAATTGCTTAAGGATGATGTGATTCTTATTTTGCTGTAAACGTTAAAAATACAATTTGTAGAATTCTTAAAATTTATTTGAGTCTCAAGTTATTGTAAATAAACAATGTTGTTCACCTCCAGTGTTATAATCCTTTTTATTGTGGATCTTTACGAATTTTTGTGTGAATCTTATAACAACTTTGTTGACGTTTAAGATGTAAAGATTAAAACTTTGTGGCGTTATATAGTGAGAATAATAATTATCATGATGAAACTTTGTAGAATGGATAGAAAATGCCTGTTGTAAGATACAAGTGTGCAGGACGACGTTTCGAAAGTTCTCCTGGATTCTATCATTGTGAGCTTTCCAGGTCCTTTATATGTCCTGCTGCAGCAAAGCAGCCCCAAACTATGACACTTCCACCTCCATGCTTCACAGCTGATATGAGGTTTTTTTCCTGGAATGCTGTATTTGGTTTACGCCAAACATGTCCTCTGTTCTGGTGTCCAAATAATTTAATTTTGGACTCATCTGTCCAAAGAACATTATTCCAGAAGTCCTGGTCTTTGTCTACATTCTCTCTGGCAAATTTCAGTCTGGCCTTGATGTTTCTCTTAGGTTTCCTCCTTGCACACCTCCCATGCAAGTTACACTTGTGCAGTCTCTTTCTGATTGTAGAGGCACGCACTTTCACATCAACAGTAGCCAGAGCCTGCTGTAGGTCCCATGATGACATGTTAGGGTGTTTGGAGACCTCTTTTAGCATCTTGCGGTCTGCTCTCGGGGTGAACTTGCTTGAACGACCAGACCTGGGCATGTTGGCAGTTGTTTTGAAAGCCCTCCACTTGTTGACTATTTTCCGGACAGTAGAATGGCTCATTTCAAAATCTTTTGAGATCTTTTTAAATTCCTTACCAGACTCATAAGTTCCTATAATTTATTTTCTGAAGACCTCAGACAGCTATTTTGTTCACACCATGGTGCTCACTCTCACTTCAACAATCAGGAGCATAACAAACTAAATGTCTGAGGTTTAAATAGGGCAAGCCTCATTCTAAATACTGAGTAACGATCTTCTAATCATGTGCACCTGGTGTGATACACCTGTGTGTGAGTTGAGCTATTTTAAGTGGGAATAAATGTGGGGGTGTCCTAACTTTTTCGTCAATTAGAATATGCATTTTTGTAGAATTACATTTACAGAAGATATTGAAAAGTTTTTCCTTCAATTTTAATTGTTTAGTTATATACCTATAATCTCTCAGTATTGTTAAAATTGAGATTAAATATCTATATATCAAAAAATGTTACAAAAATACACAGGCTTTCATAGGGTGTTCTAACTTTTTCAAATGACTGTACATACAAATCATTTTATTGTGTGTCCTGTTTGTTTTGTTCATGCGATAATTCGACTGAATGCTTAGATATTTCCAAATATTAATAAGCTGTGTTCTTGGAATTATAGATATGTATTTGATATTGATAATAGACAAAATGTATTTCGATATGAAAATTGTGAATACGAAAGATTTTGTTGTGAAGAAGAAAACGATTGCATTTAACTAATGTTAATCATCTCATCATCACAAGGCGTATAACCATAACTATGATTCCTTTCTGGGTTTTGTGTTTTATAAGCGATCAACACTTTTCAACGTTATGGCTTGCTGATTGTTCCTGGACCAATTTGCACATCATTACAACTAGACGGACTAGTTTTTTAGCTACTTTTGCCACCACACGAGGTTTTCAATTAGTTGAAGTTGGTTCAGGTAGTGTAACTCTTTGTTCTATTATTGTATTTGGTTTTATCCTTCAAATCCTTACTAGAGTATTATCTGTTGAACTCATAAGTATTATTGCTGCTACACTAATTATCACGGCTATTATTATTTCTTCTTCAAATACTGTGTAAGGCAAGAAAAATATACGACAACCAGCAATATCTTAGTTTGATGGAAGAAACTGAACATTTCAAAAAGTTACTGATTCAAGGGAGATACGTTTGGAATATGTGTGTCATATGTTTACCATTTGTTTAAAAATGTATTCTTTATTCGAATATCAAAATCAGACCAGTCAGTAAACTGTGACAATCTTGCACTGGTAGGCCTAACCGTCTGGGGGATAGACCAGGTGACCAGATAAATTTAGTAGTTGACAAAATAGTTACAGTTTTAAAAATATTGAATTGTTTGTTATGTTGGAAAAGTAAGTGAACTTGTTAGCATTTTATTAGTATACATGCAAATAATATATCGTAACCAATACTTTAAATGGTCGATTTTGTTCTGTTAGAAATTCAATAACATGGTTTTTCGGATAGCGAATTGTTTGTAAACGTTGTTAATCTCTATGATTAAGTATTTAATAACACTTTTTGAAGTCTAAAGAGAGATATATGATGATACACAATTCTTAATATATTAAGAAGTATGACAATTAATTAAGTTTTAAGCTATTAAATAAAATAATATACACAAATTTAAAGGTCAGAATGATTATTTATTATGTAAACATAATATGAATAAAGGGGAGACTCTGGAACTGATTGATCTTGTACTCGTGTGTTTTACACGAGAACATTAAATTTTAATATTGGAAGTCATGTAAGGATTGTTCATGCATAGCTGCTTATTCTCCCAATATTTTTGCTTAGATTATTTTTCTCACTATCATCCCTACATCATTTTACATGTACAAAATGTGTATTTTAGAGCAAAGCTACAGTGGGTTATCTACTGTGTCTACTGGGTGTAATCGAACTTCAGATTCTAGCGCTGTAATTTATTAAACTTAATATTGTACTAATAGAGGATAATTACTTGTAATAACAGTTTTTAAAGTCTGATAAAATATCTTTTATTCTACACATTTTTTGAAGTATTAACAGGTACATATTAGTGAAATCTTAAACCATAAAATCAAATAATATATATCCATAGATTTATATTTACATATATTAAAAAGTAAATTTGAAATTATACAAAACGTTATGTGTCATGAAACATTATACGGTGTAACGGTGTTGTAGGACATTCGAGAAACAGTTTAACAACAATATTTTAAACAAACGTCCTACTTTAGATGTAACATACAAAATTAAAAAACTGAAAATTGTTTTAAAATCCGAAACTCATAAAAATTGAACTTTGATTCTTATTTAGTAAACATCTTTACAAAGTGAATAATAATGTTTTATGTTTCGAAATAAAACTATGTAAGCATATAAAGTTTTAAATGATTGAGACAAAATATTCGTCATAATTATTTCTTAGTTAAGAAAACGTTTTATATTATATATATATAATTCAGGATTATAAAATAGAAAACAGGTCCACACGGGTCACTTGCTGTTATAATTGTTTTAGTAAAAAACTGAATGTTTAACATAGAGAGAAAAGTAATAGGATAAAACAATAATATTCAGCTTCTGCATAAATGTAATTGTCTAAGACTACACAACCGTGGCTATATCTCACAGTCCAGTCTACTGACGTGTCCTGGTATTAATCAAAAAGCTTATTAGACAGTCACTTATAGGAAACAAAAGATATACTTAGTACACACTTTTTACATTGATCCAGAATGAATAAATTGAAAGGAATATGTAAGAAACATTGGTAGTTATCTTGTCTCTATAGGGATGTTAGGCTTGTGGTTTTCAACATTCATCGGCTTTCGGTATTTAAACCATATCTATATAACACATCTGTTCAGTTCGTAAATCTATATTTCTTATTGTCAAATATTATATCTTTCTTATAATTTTGAAACTACCTCTGTTACGTATATCTTTCACTATTAAACTTCTTAGTCCTACAAGGGAGCTGTAAGATAAAATCACTGTTCGTCCTTCACTTTTACATGTTCTTCACATTCCTCTGTGACATGTTTATCGTTAATATTTTACCCAGTTATTTACAAGCCCGGCATGGCCAGGTGGTTAAGGTTATGCACTAGTAATCTTAGGGCCGCACTAAACATTCTCATCTTTTCAACCGTCGGGGCGTTATAATGTAGTCGTCTATCCCACTATTCGTTGGTGAAAGAGTACCCCAAGAGTTAGAAGTGGGTGGTGATGACCAGCTGCCTTCCTCCTAGTCTTACACTTAAATTAGGGACGGCTAGCGCAGATAGCCGTCGTATAGTTTTGCGCGAAATTCAATAATAAACAAACTAATTGTTTATAACAAGTATGAGACAGGTGTGGAGAATTTCCCAATTTTATAAATCTTATATTTCTATATTTATAAATAATACAAAACTAACAGAATATGAGAAGAATATTTTGTTCTAATTTTGTTATTAAATTTAAATTTACAGTAGGTTTTATTCCAGAATAAATATCTATGTCCAGTCTTTATGAGATTCATAATATGAAAAAATTATTTAAACTTCTAATTTCGATAGTTACACCTGAAGTAGATCGTTTATCTGGAAATTTGTCGAAAAATATTTCCCGTGTGTTTTATATCTCATATCTGGGTAAAATTCAATAATACACAACGTTTTGTGTCATTTCAAACTTACAGGTTACCTCAACAATTTGGATTCGTCGGTACTTTGATTATTTCGTCAGTTTATCTATATGCATAAAAAAGTAAGAGAAAGTAAAAATTATAAAACAAAATATTCACATAACAATCCTCAGTAGCTCAGTAAGAGATCAGTGGTCTCACAAACCAAGCCTCTTGAGTTCGATCTGTACTGGTGGTTGTAAACTTTCGGAAAGAACACTGGCTTATTTTATTTCTTTGTTGAGACTTATGTATTGTAATATTTTTAAAGAAATCTATCTTTGTTAATTGATAATCATTTCATTCTTAAAACTTTATATTATTTCAACAGTCTTTTCTTTTCAAAAATACTAAGAGGCGCCTCTTGAAACAGTCTAAACTTGTTCGTTTATAAGACAAAACACTGATATTTTATAAGTTTATGAGTTACTGTGTTTTAACCACTCTTTAATGGTTAATTTATAAACGGTTGGAGCGATACTATCTGCAAGGAGTTTGATTAGCCTTACATTCACATTGACTTTACTGTCGGTATGTTTAGGGATTTTAGGTACGTAAGTTGGGATTCTTTTACAGTAGATGTCTGTGACCTCTTGGCAAGAAATTTAAAAAATAAATAAGCAACATACAATAAGGTATGTACAAAAATACTTTAACTACAAGATATCGTAGTTTATATCTAAATCTCTAAATAGTTCACTTTTATTGTCAAAAGACCGCACAAGAGGTTCACTCGCTTTAGAATCTAATTGATAAAACACATTATTTTTCTCTATTCTGTTTCTTATTTCACAGTCTGCAATGAATTAATTCACTTACATCTCCTCATATATTAGCACATGTGTACAGCACATTTTAAATATCTGTCTTCCTTTGTCAAGGGCGTTATAATGGTACCGTCAATCGCACTATTCGTTGGTAAAAGAGTAGCCGAAGAGTTGGCAGTGGGTGGTGATGACTAGCTGCCTTCCCTCTAGCCTTACAATGTTAAATTAGGGACGGCTAGCAAAGATAGCCCTCGTTCCGTTTTGCGAGAAATTCTAAAACAAACAAACAATCTTTCGTCAAAGTCCGTACAGGCATGTTCAATTACTTTACAACACCCTTTGGCAAGACAAATTTTTCTCCTTAAATCTACTGAGATGGGAAATTCGCTTTAAAATATTGCCCTTTATGGCTAATCATTCACGCTATAGATAACTTTAAGTTTTGTAATTTTTTAATGATTCAACCCTTACTTTACTTCGCTTAAATTGCTCTCGCTTGGTTGCTTATATATTTACATTCCCAATTAATGTCTTGAGAATTCTACAACTTACGAGAATAAACTAAATTATAACACTTACAGTAAACAATCTTGTATCTTCAATAGTTTGATATTTTCTGCCAGAAGTTTAGGTGAGCCTAACACATGCGTTGGCTGTTGTCTCTGTAGGTTTGATGAACATATATGTATAGTTGCTCAGCTGATTGTTGGAATTTTCTACAACCTAAGGGGCACTGTGATGTAAAAATACATTAAAATTATTAGTAACAATTTCCTGATAAAAGAATAACCAGTCTCACTGCAAGCACTTCACTGAATTAAACGTCATGGTTATTTACAAGTTAAAATGTTTAATTTAGTTGAAAATACATTACTAATATATTAATGTGTTACCGTTAATTGTATTTAGTTTCCTTACAATAATACTATTTTAATTGTTATACTAGGCATGTACATCATTACAACTGAAGTAGTAAATTTGGAAAAAAAATTCAATCACATACTACTTCTGACCTCACAGTATCCATATGAAAGATTCAATAATGCTCGACATACTGTTTTTTAGATTATTGAACCACTTTAGCTACTTGACACAATAAATAAAAACTAACGTCATAAAGTAAAGTAATAATAAAAGTGTTTATTGCGTTTTGATCACTTTTAAAAGTCAACGTTTTAAGTAGCTCTTAAACAACTGGTAGAAAGATGGATAAAAATAAAGGGCCTGTTACAGTACCGGCGATGTGGTTACTAGGCTTGAAACCCTAGATGGTATTAGTGTGACATACATTTTTCCCTCTTTATTAATAACGTTTTTAAATCCTAAAATGTCAAAATCAGACGTACTCCATAGTTCAGGATGATATACCACATACTTTGTTATATTGTTTACCTTCGACAAACTTCAACCAAAATTATATTCTACTTATACAGAAACAGAGATATCGCCTTTATAAAATGTTTGCAGCTTTTGCTGTGATTATTAATATTAATGGTTCGATTTTCAGTGACATTTAAGTGTTTAACAATAGTTTGAATAGTTATGATTAATGTAAGGGTCTTTAGATGGCACTAGTGAAATATGAAGGTAAAAAAAAAGCCTAGAAGAACTTGATTGCTTGTTTGTTTCTAATTAAGCAAAAGTTTTCACAATCGACTATCTGTACTCTTTCAAAACTGGTATCGAAACCCAATTTCTACTGTTTTAAGTCCCCAGGCATACCATCGAATTTGATTTGTTGTCACATATTTGTAAAACCGATTTTAATACCAGCACCTGAGAACGATACACCTACAAACACCATAATAAATACTTATTAATCCTTTTAGAAGTTACTTTCGTAGAGTTGAAAATAAACTAATGAAATTAAAATGATTATAATTAGTAGTAACTTGACAAATTGAAAATCTTTATAATCTGTTGCAATGTCCTAGTAAAAGAATACGATGTTTCATATAATTTGATAATCGTGAACTTAATGCTGGGATCAAAATATATATTTATTTCTAAGGCATCAAACTGACATTATTACACTTTTACAGACTTTAAATAAGACAATATATTTTAAGAAAAACATTTTTGAGATCTCTCAAACACAATATTTTTCGACGCACAATGTCAAGGCTACTGAAAATACTGTTTTTATATAATTTCATAACTTTGTCAGTTATATTTTATGTTTTTGTAACTTAAAACAAGAAAATTAATGCATAATGAATATTTTATTTCTTTACTTGTTAAATGACAGTTTTGTTTTTTTCAGTCTTGTGTTCATACAAATTTGTCCATGTATAAATATTAATACGCAAGGCCTAAATAATTCTCACCTTGTGTCTACTATTTCCTAGCCTTCTTATTTTACAATCAACGTATAAAAATACTTACTTTGTTGGTTCTTCACAATAAAATAAGAAACGTTGAAGCTACTCAAATTAAAAATGTAACGATATGGCTAAAATGTGTAAGTTTCGTATCAGCAGAAAGTAGTATAATCAACCATCTCAGTATTCCCCTCCAAATTCTAACATCTAAGTGTAACATTATAAACCTCTGTGTTTATCTCTGAACCTCAAAACAAATAAATTGAATACAAAAACTATAAATTATGCACATACTTAGATGTATTGGCTTCTGTACTCTACCTTCCTATTGTTGAGAAACAGTAAAAGACAATCAATATTTCATTCTTCTTACATCATGTGTCACTGTTTGTTAATTGGTTCTTCATCTAAAATAAGTTTTGGTGCATATAAACATCTTAGAAAAACTGAAGTATAAAGACAGAAAAATGTCAGTGATAGCTTTAAAATAAAATAAATCATAAAAACTAAAAATAGAGACATTCTTATATGAAGGATTTCTAAGAAACGTTTAAGTAACCAAACTTAAATCTGTTTTGCCTGTATGCTGTTAAGCACAAAGCGATACAATGGGCCATCTATACTTCTCCCACCACAGGGTATAAGATCCTGATTTTTTTGCGTTATAAGCCTTGAAACTTACCACTGAGACAGTGGTTTGTTTGTTTTTTAATATCGCGCAAAGTTACACGAGGGCTATCTGCGCTAGCCGTCCTTAATTTAGTGGTGTAAGACTAGAGGGTAGCTAGCTAGTAATCATCACCCACCACTAACACTTGAGCTACTATTTTCCAAAGAATAGTGAAATTGACTCCAAGGATGAAATGGCTAGAATATTTGGTGTGATGAAAATTCGACTACGAGTCGAGCGTCCTAACCATCTGGCCATGCCAGGCCTCTGAAACAGTTGAAGGCCTAGAGCAAAAGAACTTCAAAGTACCTCTAAAGGACAAGTTGAGGTATGTAGTAAATGAAATCGTTATTAGAACAATAATAGACGAGAAGAATCATAGAGTCACAAATGAACATAATATGAACTAGGTCTTACGTAATATCCGTTAAATATAATAGTTATTTACAAATATATGTAAAACTCCTTCACATTGGAAAAAACAAAATAAGCTATATAAGGAAATAAGAAAAGAAAGTGAGTTAGTGGAGTTATTGGTTATTCCTCCTAGAGGGTTATTTACTGATTAAAATAACGAATTAAATAGTATAACAGTTAAAAAGTGAAACAACATATTAAGTTCTGAATGATAAAATATTTTGTTACTTTACATTTATTCTCCTGTTCTACACGATATTACCAGAATAAAGGCTGTAAATTCGGGAAATTGTGGCCATATGAAACAGTTATTTAAAAGTCATTGGAATAGAGCTCAGAGGAAATAAAGAAAGAACGTTTAACGTAATTGTATGTAACGTAAATTGTAAACAAATTTAGAAACATAATCGAGGTATATATAATACATTTAAATGAACTGTTTATAATATTTGGTACTCAAATTATTTTCGATTCTCAAACTACAAGAAACACCACACAAATGTTGGATTACCAGTGAGAGTTAAAGTATGCAAATAAATACCTTAATATTATCAAGAAGAAATGCCTGGTATTAATAATAATTCATTATAATCACTAATTCTAGAAAAAAACCAACGACAGAATTAAACAAATAGATATTTTTAATTATAGTAACTTTAAACTAGTGTTCATATTGATAAAATTACAAAGATTCTTTTTTTAGCAATTTTTGGTGCCTTAATAATTCCTATAAATTACTGCTATGCGTCAGAATACAGAGAAGTTTCTAATAAAACATCACTGATGAAAAATTCCACTGTTTAGGATTAAATAAATTATTGCAGTTAACGTATTTTTCCACCACCAACACATTTGTGCAGTTTGGCAAACCTACCTTACAACAAGATTAATGAATTCAGTCTACAAGTTGCACAATTAAATTAATCAAAACCGCAGTTTTCATAAATCTTGGTGAAAATTACTGTAATAAAGCTTTGAACATATGTCGGGCTTTTAATTGTATTTTAACATCCTTATATCGAGGTTATTTTATATTTGATATAGAAAAAACTGCTCACTGAATGTCTCTTTGTTTTCTCTCTTGAAAAACATTAAGCTATATGGGTTTATATATTAAGATTACTAATCGAAAAAATGAGTTCAAAATTTTAAGTAAAGAAAGAGACACTTTCAACACTGAAGATATCAACTACCAAATAAAAATATTCCGAATAATTTAATTATAAAATATTTACTATTCACAGCTTATTAGATCCAATAGAACTTTATCAACCTTATAAAACGTCTTGAATACAGCTCGTTAATTCATTAGCACTTCTTACAACCGAGGTTTCTATAAACTCATTTTAAACATAAAATTCGATTAATTTTTAATGAGAATTTAATGATATTCTTAGAACTAATTATTGAAATACAAGTATTAAGATACATCATGATATTTTGATAACTCTCACATTAACATATTAATACTTATGGAAATTGTTTAATGTGACAGTTCATAGATTTATTTTTTGACCAATATTAGTTTCACCAATCGTTAGCTTAATTTATTACTCAGATTAGTTAAAACTAGCTATAAAACATTTCCTTATAAGGTAAATAATTACTGTATTTTTCCTGATAATTACTGAAGACAATTTGTAAAAGGTATGTGTATTTTTATTAAAGCTTTGTTCCAGTTAACAAAGTGTTCTTTATTTCATAGACCAAAAGTCTTTCTTGTGTTGCAAAAATGTTACAATTATAAACACATTAATACAACCTTCATGATGACGAGAAACCCAGTTGAAATAAAAAAAAATGTATCTCAAGACTGCTGGTATGGGTATTAAACTTTTGTTAAATAAAGTAGAGAACAATGATTCGACCTGCTTGGGTCATCTTCAGGTTAAGGAAGGTTAACTACCTGTTTGCTGAAAAATATATATCTGCTAGTTTACCTCTTAACCTCTGTACACTGCAATGATACAAGCAGAATTTTCTACAGTTATTTAACTACTTAACACTTAGAACATTACGATATTAATTCCTGAAATCAGCAGTTAACCAGGAAACTTTATACAATTTAGCACAGTGCAGTACAATATACTAAAAACAAAACATGTTAAACTGGATTAGACCAATTGAAACAAATTCAGAAGAATGTTACACAAATAACTAGTGTAACATTTTGTATTAACGGAGAAGACATTACCTTCATGGTATTTTATAATACCACAAGGAATCGTTGTGTAAAAGTGAGGCCTAGTAGATAATGTAGATGTATATACTCATTATTCGAATCTCATTATAATCACATAACATTGTACTCTGAGCTTTGGGGTCATGGGTGCATTATTTGGATTATGCTCAAATACCATATTCGGTCAGAAAAGTGTAAACAAGATTTAGTGTTGGGTACTGTTGTTTAACTGTATTCCCTCAGTGTATTATTTCAATGAGTGTCCTTTAGTGCAATCAGGCTAATGTAGCTCTGCCCGAATTTTTCTAAATTAAAACAATAAACTGGCTTAGCAAAGATAAACAATAACCATTATTTTACAACTTCAGTTAAACAACTATATATCTAAATAAATATTTAAGTGCGTAGTTATTTTTTTTCTGATGTCGGGAATATATGATATGCAGCGTATATGGTTTCGTGATTTTTTAAATCGTGGGGCTTATTTACTTTTATTAGTTGATTTTGCTTTTTCTCTATGTGTGTGCGTATAATGTTTTCTTTGGTTTGTAGAGGACACTTAATGGTGTTAATGAAGTATTGTTTTATTTTGTCTAATTTGTCGTTAATTTTATCTAGTGAGCATAGTTTTATGGCTGTGTTTATTTGGTGTCTTAGTATGTTTTATTTCATGTGCTAAGTCCCAAGGAATGTAAGTACAGTATGGGTGATTTTTCGGTGGATTTATGTTTTAAATTGTGTATCGGTTCTTGTAATTTTGAGGTTAAGAAATGATATTTGGTAGCTTTCTTCCTATTCACATGTGAAGTTAATGTTAGTATGCATAGAGTTAATGGGATTGAAAAACGCAGAAACATGACCAACATTTGGCAAAAACTAGTAACAAAATATGACATTCCAGTTAATACCAAATTAATTCAAAAACCAGGCACAAAACTAAGGTCTATACTATGTAAAAACTAAACTGACAAACACTACACCAACATTATTTATCAAATACAATGTGATAACTGCCACGACTTCTATATTAGAGAAACGAGTAGAAAAATTAAAACCAGATTCAAAGAACACAAAAAGTCACCTTCACACGTTTTCGAACACTGCAAATCAAATAAACACAACATAACCATAGAAAACACCCAAATACTAAATAAAGAAACAAACATAAACAAACACAAAATTAAAGAAGTCTTACTTATACAACAACTCAAGCCCAAAATAAACCAATACAAAGGAACACCTTTATACCTATATTAATAAATATAATCAAACATCTAAGCACGCCCTCTAAATTCCTACATCCAGTTACACAACCGCCTTCAAACACGTGGTCAGCTATGAAGTCAGTAACCTTTTTCTTTCTTTGTGAACCTGACGATGACCGAAGAAGGTCGAAACGTTGTTCGCTCCACTACATAGAGCTTTCTCTATCCATACCAGCCGTTTTTACATATGTACATTGTAATTAAATCGATAACGACAAAATATGATGCTACATATATCTCAGAATAAGTATTGATATATCACAATAGTTTCAATATAATTTCAATCCAATTTATTTTGCAATTAAGAAATTCTCTTAACTTTATAATAATCGAGTCACTATCACAAAATCTGGTGCATACATTTAATAACATAATGTTTCATATTATTATTATTATTTATTTCAGATAAGTCTTCCCTTTATTATGTTATGTACCTAACATATTATTATTTCAAATAACTGGAAATATGAATTTCAGCTTGACAGTTAATTAAATATGTATCATATTTATACTATTTACCAACAGGGTTAATATACATAACTTTCCTTTTCAGCACAAATGTATTTTAATGTACAATTATAAAATATCGGTTACTACTAATAATTGTTAGCAGTGGTAAAGTATATAAAACAGTTTTACAAACTTACACAGTACTAATTCTTATATCTAGTGAAGAAGAGAATATTTTATCAACGATCCAGGTCCACGACAAACAAGTCAATTCTAAATTAATATGTCACGCACCTTGTTTATGTGAGCTAGTTCGGATGGCCTCCCTAAAGACGTCTTTCTTGAGTAGTCTCACACGCTTAAAGGGTTCACTTCTTCTGTCGAGGGAAGTATTTAATGCCATCATAGAAATAATAATGTCTTGACTCGTTCACTGAAGTTAAACGGTTGGTAATGTTCGATATACAGAGGCAGATGTAGAAACCCTAACGTATGAGGATGATAGTGTTGAATTCTGTGATGAGGTTATAATGACATAGGGTGTTCCAATTAGTAGCACTGGTAGAAAAGGTAGACTACCAGTATCTGATAATTCATGATGTTAGAAAAACATATAGATACAAGAAGTATTGATAAAAGTGAACAAGAAACCTTATGACCCGAATGTTATTGAATTATGAACGTTTCTTTTTCAGGGAAAAAGTGGGAATGGTGGTGTAATCGAACGAGTGACATATATAGAGAAAGAGGGAATTTAGTGACATCATGAAGGTTATCCGGTTTTACTATTGTAAGCGTTCCATTTCTGGTAAATGTAGCCAATGACGAGAGTGTATGAGAAAAGGTATTATGGATATTTTATCTAGAAGTGATTAAATGTACACCTTGTCGTATATAAAGGTTTTCTTAGAACATGATAATCACAGTAAACTAAGTGAATGGGTGGTGGTTGGGAGCTATACAAGTTTGTTTAGATAGCTGGATGGGACGCTTAATGCTGGTATAGTTCGTTTGCTGTTCTGTCAATTGATGCCTTGCTACTATATTGGGGTGCTGGAATGCAAACTTACTTACCCCCTAGTGGTAGTGCGTTATTTTTCTTATTTTTATTTCAAATATTTTTCTTCTTTGCTTGGGAGAGCAGTCACCTTCCCACAACTGTCTGCAGGCAATGAAAAGTGATATAGATGTGAAACATTGTGGGCTTTAGCATCCACATCTCGTTCTTGTAATTTCTATTTCTATATATATTGCTTGTATTCTACTTGTTATGCGACACCGGCAAATAATTTTTGTTTGTTTGTTTTGGAATTTCGCACAAAGCTATTCGAGGGCTATCTGTGCTAGCCGTCCCTAATTTAGCAGTGTAAGACTAGAGGGAAGGCAGCTAGTCATCACCACCCACCGCCAACTCTTGGGCTACTCTTTTACCAACGAAAAGTGGGATTGACCGTAACATTATAACGCCCCCACGGCTGGGAGGGCGAGCATGTTTGGCACGACTCGGGCGCGAACCCGCGACCCTCAGATTACGAAGCGCACGCCTTAACGCGCTAGGCCCCCCGGCAAATAAAGGTTAAGACTGAAAGATTGTGTATCCCCACAGCAATGTGGGTCCTACCACTTCAGTCACCTCCTAAACTTAGGGAACATTTTATAATCTCACATTATAGCTTATACCCTGGGATTTTTTCAACAAGTGCAGCGTTTTCTGTTTTATTTATTTTTGTTTCGGCTAGCTTTTTAAATTATAACAAAGTAATGTAATCTAAAACTGTACTTAAGTAAAATAAAGGCGACACCTAGAGACTGATTGAAAATTACATGTTATACTAATCAATTTATAAAACAGGTTTGAACAATTATCTTAAACGAATAGTAAGTCTTAGGAAATTCAACTTTCATATTTCATGAAAAAATACGCAGACAATAAAATTATTTTTTTTCTGACAGAGATCACTGATTCCAGGATCTAGATTTATTCTGAAAGGTTGAACAGTGTTTAGATTAGCAATCCAACAAGTTTCCTTTATTTCTCTATCTACTTTAGTTTTGAATCCTGTTACAATGCCAATGACAGTAACATCGTCATTGGAATGACTGGTTGGTTAAAGTGTTAAGAAACAGAGAGGTCTTTTTTGGTGTTAATAGAATATTTATGTTTGTTGAAACTTTATATAAGAGTTGTTTATGTATGTCATACGTATTGGTGATTGTATATTTTTACTGTATAAGATAAATGGTGTTTTTTGTTCCACAAGTGATTTTTTTATGTATTTCAAACTTACTTTGATTGTACTTGTTAGAAAAACGAGTCAGTGGTTTTTATGAGCTTGTAGGTTTTACAACCATTTCTGAATGGAATGTAGTTCACTTTTGTGTGAAAAAGGATATCTTTTAGACTTCTCTTTTGTTGCAAGGAACCAACAGAAACTTCAGAAAATATCTCTTTAAGACGATTGTTAATTTGCAGAAGATGAAAATGTTTTTTTTTAAGAATTTATCAAACGTTTTTAAGTTTAAACTGATGGATGATAATAACAGGAATTCATTTTGAAAGTTAACTGTTACTCTGTTTAACATATTTTCCGCTGAATGTTGTTAGTCTTTTCAATCTTTCTATAGACTTCGGTATCTTTATATCCTCCTCGTAATAGGCTTTGATTTAGATCCTCATCGCGTTTTCTGTAGTCTCTTTCATATCGCATTTTCCTTATACTAAGAACTTGACTGTAGTTAATGTTTCGTTTAGCGTAAGAGGAGCGACAACTTTTGTATTGAATATATTGTGATATGTTTGTATGTTTTTGTACAAGTCAGTGTATAAAATTCTGTTTATTTAGAAGAAGTGTGACTGATAAAAATGAAAAATATGTCGTATCTGTATGAGAATGATATATAAAGTACCTCACTGACGATATCAGCTGATATAGTGACTCATGACTTGTAGTAGTCCTTTTTCAGCTCAACCAGAAATGGCTTCTACACGTAGGAGGAAACGAGTAAAATTCAATCTCAAGTAGTTGTAATTAAGTTTAAGAGTGGCGTAAAAGTAGTTGATACTGACTCTAATGACATAAGATACTGTGTATAAGAAGCCTTAAATAATATCATAAAGTAATTACAAAGTTGTAATTAAGTTAGGTAAGTAGGACAACACCTATATGTATATCATTGTGTACGGTATATAAGTTTTGACAGGTAATTTTATACATACTAGTAGTAGACAGGTACGCAGATATACCAGGATACTTGTGCTACTGATGGTAGAAGTTGGAGTTGGACAGAATGTAAGTATTGTTCCACTAGAGAATAAGTTGGGTATGGTGTTTGTTGAGAAAGGAAATTTGTATTATCTGTAGATAAATTGATAATTGTCGAAGATGTGCCTTTTCCATTGTTTGTTCGATTTTTACTCTGTTTACAAAGAGAAACAGTATAATTTGAAAATTTGTTTGACGTTAGCTTTGATACGGAAAGCATAATGTCACATGATAAATTTAGGACAACTACCTAAAAATTAGTAATAATTTTACAAGGAGGACTGATTGAAAATTATAAGACACTACTTCAAGGATATTATGATGAGACACATGACTTTTTACTAGAATTAACAGTCATTAAATATATCGTTTTGATATTTATCTGAAATCGACAAAAACGTGGATTGAAAAATGCAGGTAGAAGTGTTTAAAATGTTTGTTCGAAACAGTGATCTGTGATAAATTACATGAACTATATAAGAAAATCAAGCTTCAGAGACAATAACCTAGAAAATGGTTCATCTTATAGGTGAACGGATGACTATAATGAATTCATATCAACAATTTTACTTCAAGTGGGTTTCTCGTCATCACGATGAATTACATTTGACATACATGGGCTAATGTTTATAGTTACAGTAAGGGATACTCATAGAATGTTTAAATTACATACAATTTATTATGAAATTATATTTATATGTTTATTTTGATGCCTACGTTTGTTTCGGTTTCATGCGCGTGGCGTGTATTGCGCAAGTCCTGCCTATTCTTTAAATTTGTGGAAGATTCTTGAAAGTAAGAATCAAAAATATTTATTTTAACAAAAAGGTTAGCATTTATGAATTTGTTGAACGTTCTAAATCTAACGTAATTCGTATAAAAACAGTTAGCCAAAAGACAGTAATAGATTATTGTTGGTCAGCCAGTCAGTGTCTTTTTTCCTTGGAATACATAATTTTGATTAATGTTTATTGATAAAAAAAACTACAGAATTGGACCAGGAATGTTAGTCTTACATAAACGTTAAACATGCGTATAATTCAAAACCATCTCTTTATTGAAAATATAGCAATAAAAAATTAAAAACAAATGAAACTGACGATTTAAAAACACTAAACAATTCTATTTACGAAAGCAACAATAAAGAATTAATGGTGTATATCTTCCTATGGAGCACACACTTTTTCACTTTCCAAATGTACTCCAGATGGTTCGAAATTATGGAAATGCCAACACCCAATTATTGTGCTATTCCTTGAATGGTGTGCCGGGGGTTTCATTCCATTAACGTCCTCAGTTGGTCGATTCCAGCAACAAAAGGACATCCTCTGCCCTCTTTATCTTCAAGACTCACATCTCCATTACAGAATGTTTGCAACCAATTCTCTACTGTATATTCGGAGGTGGTTCCATCATTCTATGCTTGGTTGACATTGGGTATGGTTTTAGATGCATTTTGACCAAGTTTGAATTCATGCAAGAAAATAATGAGTAACGGTTTTTTTATTTTGATTTTTAATTGTAAGGGTCTGAAATATTGGAAATAAGGTTTTTAGAAAAGAATAAAACCGCTAATGAAAATAAGGAAAAGCCTTAGTTTTTTCGTGATATATATTAAGTCATAAAAATGACAGTTTCTCATCCCTATAAATGAGTAATGTTGACCTCAAAATTCCCCATTCTTTTTCGAACAACCTTATATATATTGAAATATCTCAGTGGAAGAAGAGGATAAGCTAATTAATAAACTAGATTGTATTGTTTTATACCCAAAAACAATAGATGAAATTCAACAGGATATGGTAGTAATGTTATTCATTATTTAAAATCTTTGCTTCACATTTTGTCCCAGTGATTCAGTCAGTAGTCTAGCCAATTCTGAGTTACAAATAATTATCTAATAACGTGATTATTTTACGTCAGCTAGAACGAGGAACCAATAGTACAAATTTATGTTTGCAGCCTACATCGTTAGAAACCGAGTTTCGATATCCGTACTGGGCAGAACATCGAAAGCTCTTTGTGTACTTCGGTACATAAAAACAACAACATCTGTAATATTCGGAGGAGCTGAATAGTTAAAACAATGTCCTGATGCTTGACTCCAAACTTAAACGGTAACACTTGTCATTGCGATTTAACACACATGGTGCGACTCCTCTAAAGCTAGACTGTTGAAAATGTTTAACGGGTTTTTATTGGTCACGAGACGTTGTCACGGAGAGTTCTCAAATGTTGTATTTATACACAAATATGACGAAATAATGTTATTTAATAAAATATTAAGTTTACTATGAAACTTAAAGGTAACACTTACTATATGCGTGCTGCATAGGAAGATATACACTATTAATTATTTAAGTTGCTTTCAGTAACAGTGTTGTTTAGTGCATTTAAAATCTTCAATTTCATTTATTTTTTAACTTTTTGTTATTATATATTCCTTAAAGACGTGGTTTTGCATTATTTTTTACATTTAAAATTTATTTAAGAATAATGTATATCTCCTAAGCTGGTTTAATTTTGTGAGATCCTGTTGAGTTTGACACTGAGAACATGTTAACAACGATAGTGTACAATTTTAAATCTTTATTCGAAAGACTAGAGGAACAGTGTGTTTGATAGACTGACACTGAGTTGGTAATTTGTTCTTACCAGGAGTTAATATTAATTACAACCTTTGTTTAAACAAATATATATTGCAGGCAGTATACACTGCCTGATTTAAATAAACTGTCCCAGTAATAAAACTTACCACTGAAGAGGAAAACAAAATAGTAGATCTAAAACACAATTTGTATGAACAAAATCTGTTCGGGATAAGTTTTGAAATATATTCAGAAAATGTGTTGCCTTCTTAAGCTTAATAAACTGATCAGGATGTCTATTTATAAGTATTATTTACGAATTACATGAACGTAACAAGTATATTTTCAATTTTCAGATATTTTTAAAATTTTATTTTTAACTATCTTTTAGGTTAGTGCAAAAATGAAAAATAACATAAGAATAATTCTTTTAAGCTTTTACTGGTAATGCAGTTTCTACCCTTGCGGTTTCATCATAAAATAGAAAGTCATACAATTTATCAATAATGGGACTATTGCAAAATTAAGGTGAATTTTTCCCTTCATTTAAACAAGTATCTTTATTTTGTTCTATGTGAGAAAAAAAATTATCATCCATATAAACAGGCCGGTCACATAAAAATTAATATATTCTGCTTCTGAAATTAAATTGGAAATTCTTCTCGTGGAATAGAATGATTATCATTTCGTTATCTATCTAGTAGAGGTGTATAATGTTTGAACGGGTATATCAGAGAAGCAAACTATATACATGCGATTTATGTTAGTTTTTAAGAAACAAACTCTTCTTGCTTGTGTTAAATATTCTTAGTAAGGAAATCTGAACGTCCTTTGTCACTGACAATTGTACTGATGGATTATCACCTATTAAAAGATGCTAGGGAACGGCTTGCTGTAGGTTTCTTATCTTAATATTCATAGTAACCACAAATGATGAAATACGTATACATTCTAAATCTTTAGTTTTAACTAATGTTTCTCATCTGATTCTATTCATAGTTCTGTTGATACGTCTCACACTCCCTTCTAAAAATCGATCAATTTTCAGAGGTATTTGTCTTTCTATGACAGGCTAGACGAGATGAATATGTGGTATAACACATGAAATATGAAGGTGACCGCTTGCCATTTACGATTCCTATGAGACTTAATTATTTGAATATTTGTAATTGTTTTCATACAATTCGTGGTAAATATTGTATAATCAGACCTTGAATAATAAAATACGATAAAATTTAACGTTTTATGGGGAAAAAGTAGATTTTTGCTACCATAAAAATGACACAAACAAGTAAAATGATGCTGGTTCAATGGACTTTAAATGATTTATAATCTCTACTTTGATTCTGTATCTCTCCAGGGGTCAACTAATTATAACAGCTAATCGTGGTACAGCCCTAGCGATACAGATGGCTACGGCCTCCAATGGTGTATCGAGTGGCACAGATAAGGTAGGTACTTAATGGTCAATCAATAATACCACCTTTTTATGAAATAAAAATGCAGAAAGATGACAGCATTAGTAGATGTCAAGAATGTTTCATATAAGGAGAGACACACGGGAAGATAGGAATTGTTCAAAGCCTTGTTTAATCCAAATTAGAGCAAAAACCTTGGCAATTACACTGTATCAAAGAGGTGGAGGGCAACTTAGCGGATAACCCTTCTACGCCGTTATTCAACAGTGGAAGGAAGACTTTTAACCTACGTGAAACCTGCTTCGGGTTGACTGGAATGATCTCTGTCAGTAGAATGATATGTAATGACCCAAGACTGGAAAGAATAATTGTTCCACCTCTAGGGGCTGAAGAGGATCGACCAGAGGTGTTACCGAAAACCACGGCTATTAATGTGTAGCCCAATAGACACTTGATGCAACAATGATGAAAATTACAGGAGTAGGCGTTGAAGTTTCTAATAACGTATTCATTGGGAACAAAAGACTCTTTGCATGGTGTGACTAAGACGCCACTGCACGGACAGATATATATGTTGTACTCCCACTGTAGCAGTGGTGTGTATTGCAGTGAGGGTTCAGTTGACACTCATAGGCATTATGATCTTTTCCACCACAAAGAGCACAGATTAAAGAACCACGACAATATGTCTTAGAATGTGTAAACCTTTGAGAATGGAAATTTCTGAGAGGAGTAGGAGTAGCTAGGAAAACATCAGAATTAGCATAATTCCGTCCTTGTAAGTAGAGATGCTTGACTGGAGAAACCAGAGAAAATCTCCGACTCGTGAAGAGTTGAAAGTAGCATGGGGAATAACCTCAACAGGTATGCTTTTAAAGGCTCTTGACTTCAATGAAAGTTTTCTATGATGTTTTATAGATGTTTCAACCAATATCACTCCAGAATATGACTTGTTATAAGCCATGTTATTCCCTTTTGGTTAAATATCGAGGCATTTGACTTAAGGATTTCTCAGTCAGAGCATGTAAAATTAGAAAACGAAAAACAGGAATGGACATTGATGGTAACTGTGTGTGTTTTTTTTTCTGATAGCAAAGATGCATCGGGCTATCTGTTAAACCCAACGACGGAATCGAACCTCTGATTTTAGTGTTGTAAACCCGTAAGCTTACCGCTGTGGTTGTAACTGTGGAACAAAGTTTTCTATACGTGGCTTCTTACCAATTATTATTTTGTTTGGATAGTAAGCCAATAAGAAAAAGATGCAGCGCCTACTAATGATACCTACCATGGAGTCCTTTAAGGGGACACACTAGAATGCAAAATAAGAAAAGTGTAGCAACGTCAGAGCTTCATTAGCACTATACCTAAACACCACCATCAGAGATAATGTCCATAACACCCGTTGTTATCTTCCATTATTGATAGTCAGTTGATATTAGTTAAACAGGACAATTCACTTGATCTTGAAAAATCAAAATAAGGCCACCCGACTACAGGAATTCAAGGAGAAAGTGGGGCGTTACAGTACGAAAGACACCACTCAACTGCCAGCATCCTCTCTTCCCTTTCACGGGTCGCCACGTACGGCCAACACGTGAGTGGATGTTTAGATCTCAGAGAAGAAAAACTGGAGAAAAAAACGGAACTTTTCGTTTTAGGTTCTTTCATAATGTTCAGATATGTACACCTTGAGGTATAAGCATAGTTTATTGCAATATGAATTACAGTTTTTAAATTTAGTTTCATAATTTTCAGTTGATAACTTGTTTGTTTGTAGTTATGTACAATGGGCTATAGATGTTCTTCCTGCTATGGGTAAAAAGAAATCCGGTATCTAACAATGCGAGTCTGTAGACATGTCGCTGAACCACTGGGAGTGGGTTCTTCAGATGACAAATACATCTGTGTAGCAAATAATGAAGCATAGGTATTTTATGAAATATTTGATGTCTTTAAGATGTGTATATCACAATGTCATTATAAGTCGGTTTTATGATAATTTTGAAAAAAAAATGTATGCTGTTATTTATGTTAATACTTAAGTCCAAAAACCTAATGTATCCGTTTTCGTCAAATTACTTAATATGTTATTTTGATGCTTTGTGATTTAAAAGAGTTACAAAATTATCAAATTGTCGTTTGTTACCTGCCCAAAGATAAATCACGTCATTAACGTATCTCGACAAATATCTGACATGTTTTATCTTATTTTGAATATTAAACAATTTAGCCTCTGAACACGCTAGAAACATTTTTTCAACACATTTCCAGATAAACGATCTACTTGAGGTTTAACAATAGAAATAAGAACTTTAAAATGTTTTATAGTGTTAATCTCTTAAAGACTGGACTTGATATTTATTTTGGAATAAAGAATAATATAATCCTAAAAAAAGTTTAATGTTGCAGTTCGAAAACGAGAAGAAGAATATAAAATGTGACAATAATAAAGTTAGATCTAAATATTGAACAAACCTATGTAGACACAGCAAGTAGTTTAATGTGCCTTTGCTCTAAAACACACACACACTCTATCACATCTAACAAGTAATAAAAAACGTTTTGTAAATGTCAAATGACGTATGAATGGCAGTGACAAAAAGAATTTAGCAGTAATATAGGAATGACAAACAGCAACAAATGACAACAAATACACAGATCATCCTTACATGATATTAAAATTTAATGTTACGCCGTAAAATTTTCCTATTTTATATGATGTATATAATTATGTAATGAATAATAATTCTGTCTTTAAGGTTTCTGTGTATTGTTTCATTGTGTTATTTAAGACATGACTAATTGTTTTACTTAACACTTTTTGTAACACACTATATTTGTATTACACTATATATATCTCTTCAGACTTCAAAAACTGGTATTAACTACTTAATATCAGGGATCGACAAGGTTTACAAATAACTTATTCACTGTAAAACAACGTTATCGATTTCTGAAATGAAACGTCTACCGTTGTAAGTATTGGTTACCATATATTATGCGCATATATTCTAATAGCATGGTAAAAGGATCGCTAACATTTTCGACATAACAATTCAAATATTAAAAAAAACAACTTTTCCTTCAACCATTTAATTTATCACGTCAGCTGGGCTAGCTAGCTCTAGATGGCTAGGGCTATTGGTAAAAGATTTCTCCAGCTACTTAACTCGTCTGTGAATATCTACTTTATTTATATGTGTATATATATTGTAAACATACTATGCATGAGCTTAAATATATTTCAAGTCCAATAGATGGCACTACATATGGATGGACAGACATTTGAAATATTTTAATGATAAAGCATATACTTTATAACTTTGTAATTCTGGTTTTAATTATTCTAAAAGCTATAGCTTTCAGATATATGCTATACTGGAAGATTTTCAATATTGTGTTAATTCCATGGACATATAGAAACTGAGAAAAATACAGAAAAATTAACCTCTTAACAGAAAGTGGAGATAATTTGTTCTTGGAAGAAATGCTATAAGTATAAAAACACGCTCCAATAAAAATACACTAACAAATACAGTTTTTATTTTAATATTTTTTTATTTCGTAATACATCTTGTGGCAATTCTACGAACAACCAACGATCCTTACTTTCTGATACAATTAGAATTTGTTTTTTCTGTTTGTTATAACACACTTGTGTTAAGTATTTAAAAGGTAAATGTTTCAGTATCCAAACTTTCAATGATCTGAATGATAATAGTTAACCCTTCTGGTTTTGTTCTTAAAACCTTAATACAACATATGCAATAAAACAAACATTGGCAATGACAGTATCTTTGGTCATGACAACAAATAATATTTTTTTATGTCAATAAGTGACACAAGGGAATTCGCTGACTTCACTTAGTGAACGGGGACTAATCTCAAAAGCAAGAAATCTATAGGATACAATATCGGATTTTACCTGACCTTAGAACTGAATTTAACTGAAAGAAAGAGACTGAGTACAAAAGTGCACAAATCAAAATCGTAATTGCTAGAACACAGTCAAAGGAAAAATTAAGTTCAGGCAAGTATTGTTTGTAAACAAAATAACAATTATGACTTGTGAAACTCGTCTCATAGTAATAATGTTTTATTTTGGTGAATGTAATAGTAGAACACAAAAGTGTCTACTTCATTAAAACTACGATGCAACCTTTATTGCTAACCTTTCATAAGTATTATTAAGAAACAACTCAACTTGAGAATCCACCATTACACCATGATGATTATAGTTAATGTATCAGTAGACAGTAAGAGAGCTGTCCACTTGTCGCCGTGTAATAAGTCATCTAATCTAATATTCCATTTGTGATGTTCTTTTTTTTACCTTAGTTTTAAAAAATACATTTAAAAATACAACTAAAATTAACAATAATTTGATATTTCAAGTTATTCACTTTGATAACACAGTAATTATAGAAGTGAGAGTGCTTTGGAAAAAATGTAAGTAAACTTTTTTTAAAGATTTTGTAAACTATAGAAACTCATCCTTTCTCTTACAATCTTCTGTGCTGTTATATAGAGGGAGCCTTTAGAGATCACATGTTATACTTCACTCTGGGTACTCAAGGACAATTTGTCTGCTCATCCAGCATAAGTAATAAGTTAAAGATTTGTTCCGCGTAGGTGTGAAATAACGTTAGAAAAGTGGAATAGATTTATATGCAACTTGACTGCAGGTAAATGACATAAAATATAATTCGTGTTAGTTTAAATCAAATGATTACATATCTATACATGTTTATATGTTTTCTTATTTTTTCTTTTATTCAGTTTTCGTTTAGATTTTCATAGTTAAAGTCAATTTGTATTTTTGTCACTGATGATAATTTTTATTTTTTTCGTTTCTTTATTTATAAATAAATTTTTGATTAAATTTAACATTTCTAGGAACGGCTAACGGAGATAGCTGTAATTGTAACTGCCCAAAATTTAAAATAAACAAAACCAAAGAAACTTATCAAGAAATGTGTGGACTGGTGGTTAGGTGACAGGTAACCCCCTATTCATTGGTAATTCGTTTGGTTTGTTTGTTTGTTTCGAATTACGCGCAAAGCTAAACGAGGGCTATCTGTGCTAGCTGTCCCTAATTTAGCAGTGTAAAACTAGAGGGAAGGCAGCTAGTCATCACCACCCACCGCCAACTCTTGGGCTACTCCTTTACCGATGAATAATGGAATTCACTTTCACATTATAACACCCCCACGGCTGAAAGGGCGGACATGTTTGGTGTGATAGTAATTCAAACCCGATCCCTTGAATTACGAGTCGAATGCCTTAACCACCTGGCCATGCTTGACAAGATGGTAATAAGTAGCCTAAACGTTGGAGATCGGTGATGTTGAATCGTTGCTTTTCTTCTAGTTTAACACTTGAATGTGAATCGTTGCTTTTCTTCTAGTTTAACACTTGAATGAAAATCAGAGACAAATAGTGTAAATAGGAAGCGAGTAGCGTTCCACAAAGTTCAATAAAACTACAAAATTTTCTAGAATTAAAACAATAATAGAATAAGAAATTTCTAACAATTTGATACAAAAGAAAAAGTTGAAAGGATAGGGTAGACCATAATTTTTTTTTAAAATAAAACAGAAAAACCTTTTTATAAACTGGGAACAAAAAACAAACAAACGAGTGATAATAATAATCAGAAACGAAAGATTTTTTCTGTTTTTAACAGGTTTTACTTCACTGTAAATTTTAAAATATTTGTTAATATTACGTGGACATCAGCCCAGTAATTGTGGGAAATTCGTATAAAACCTAGACTCAGTGTTTTCACTTCTTTCACAGCACAAGTGCTATATAAGGTGTTTTACTTGCATCCCACAAAAGTTTAGCTGTTTTGACTAGATATCCAAGTTTTACACAAAACAGTTAGATGGAATAATTTTACAAATAATAGTTAGATGGAATTAATTGTGTTTAAAGTTTAATTTTCAAATAATATAATTTACCACCAGAGTTCAAATATAACTTCTATTTTAAAAGAATCTATTTTTTTTGATGAAATTAGCTCACTATAAAAAACAATGTGTGCTTATGTTCTAAACGGTATTATAAAATTTCACTTCGAACATAACAATCTGACAATGATTAACGAAATCTACTATTCTTCCTAATTTAGACCTCGAATCTCTAGATGTTGTTGCTTAAATTTACATCAGAGAAAATGGTCGGTATATTCTTAAAACATTTTACAAAACCGTATTATACATTGTCACTTCAAAGCAGAATCTATAGAGCAAATCAGCTGTGTCTACGTACAGGTTAAAACTTTCCCAGCTGTTAGCAAGGTAAAACTGGAAAGCTAGTCATTTGGTTTGATGCGTATGCCTCATATGTTGATTGAATACATAACTAAAGTACACGTACAATCTTTTATTCTGCATTGCTGCTACCTCAATATCACATCCACGTGAAACTACGAAGTCTTCAGTCTTCCTGTAATAATACAAGTAAGTTGTAAAATTCGTACTTGGATGTTTATTTTATAATTACGATGCTTTATAGCATTTGTATTATTGAATTGTTAACACTTATTACTTCATTAAAATTCATACTCAAATGCTCGTTTCAAATTGTGAGACTTTTGAGCAATCATATTAATGAATTATTAGAATTATTTCCGCTACTTGAATAAAAAAAACGTAACATAATCACTTTAAAACTCTGAAGGTGTCTCAGAAAATCTATGGTGATTCATCATGGTTATATATTTGTCTTCACAATCCATTCTGAGTTTTATAACTCAGAAAAGGTCATATAATCAGTTCGTGGCATCCTAATTGGTGTAAATTAAAATATAACATTCTTTATGTGAGATAAAATGTAATAAAGTTTACAGCCCGAATGCAGAGAATGTCTGAACCCTAGACACTCTAAAACAACATCTCACATTAGATTATAAGCATAATCGAATATTATTTAAACTTCACTGTTGACGGTAAAAAAAAAAGTCACTGGAAAACGTCTTTCCATCAATGTATACGGACAAGCTCGAAAGTTAGTTATTGAAGTGACGATGGCTTTCAAACCTAACCTACACTAAATATTTTGCATATTAAATTAATTTATTTTTCTTTGAATAATTTGTGATATTTCTTGAATGTTTTATTTCATTTATTAAATCACATTAAAACTTAATGGTTAAAGCACAATCCTTAGAAGAAAAAAAGTAGTTTCTAGTTTTGTTAGTGTACGTTGTTATGGAAGAATAATGTTTATCGACATGAGTATTTCAGAACGTTTTATTATAAAAGAGAATGTACTTAAGAAAATATGTTCCCAAATACAATAATTCTCTCTAAGATTTTCGAATGATGATTCAGTGTATTCCAGTCATTAAAATTGTTATTTTCTTTTATATTGACTTATTACATTAATTATTTGCAGATGTTATGTTATATAAGTTTACCTCTACAGGATGATTATCTAATTTGTATTTTTGACATACATAATACTTTTTTTCTAATAAAAGTTATTATTAACTGTTAAGGTGTTGTAAGTTAAACATCTGTTTTACCGTTGTGTTTTGTTTATAACAATCGTCGGAGTTCATTTGTAGTAGTGACAACTCAAATAACAATAAAAACTCGGATACTTGTGGTTGATATCTTTATGAAGTTCAAGCCACAGTGTAATAAAAAAATATATTTTCGACACATTATAACTGACAGTTTGGGAGAACTCGAAACATGACTTATTTTGTATAACACACATCATATGATAGCCCTTCGTGGCCATAAATAGTAATTCCTAGCTGTATTTTACTTTTAAAATGTTAAGTTTATCGCTTTATTTTCAAAGGGAAAAAAGATAAACCCAAGATATAGGGACCTTATCATGAAGGGCATGTCTAGTTATGGAAATCGAAAAACAACAACTTTAACTTCGTTATTTCATGACAGATAAAACATTATCATTAATTTGAACAAGTAATTTGTTTTTCATGAGACAACTTTATCTGAAGTTAGTCTGTAAAAATAATGGTAGCAGCTTTCTGAATATTATAACGGACTTCATTATAATCAGTCGATGATAAAGCCGAGTACAAAGCAATATCTAAATTAAAGCTTCTTTCAAACTGAAATTGGTGATCTTTTAAAGTGTTATATATGTCACATGTATAAAACTGTTCAGAACCATTTCATAAAATGGTATTTACATTATGTTTGAGCTGCAGAACATTCATTACATGACCCTTTTCTTCCTGTGAAATCTGGTAAGCTTTCGAAACATTTATTATGTAAATATCAGTTAAAAATACATTCAACAATGCTTAGTAGTGTTTGTGCTTATTTTGTCTTTTGTATTCTACAAATTTTAAACAGATGGCGCGTTGTAAGTCATCCGTGACGTAATATAGTGAAAATTATTTTTGATAACAGATAAACAGCTATTTAATCGATTTAAATCACTAATTTATTACTCTTAATTGTATTTTACATCTCCTCACCATCTATATGTCCTAAAAGTATGATATTCTAATTGAATTTTATATTAAGCTCTGTAATTACCAATCAAATGTTTCAACATTTTCACTGACATAAATATAATGTCAATAAATATACATTTCTTTTTAATAATTTATTTATTTCATCGCAATAAAGATTTTGCAATTTGATATACACGAAAAGAACCGTCTGTTTAGAAGGTATTAACATGAAAACAGGTCATTAAAGATATTCCACGAAAAAAAGAACATATTGCTAGACAGGTGTTCATAAATAATGACGAAAATGATTTGTCTCAACACGTCTACATTTAATAGGTTTAAATTGCTAATTCAATAGCTATAAAAAGGCGATATCGTAGAATTATTAAAACTTATTACTTTACTAATTCAAGATTAGAAAACAAAATATTACAGTTTACATCATCAACGAGATGTTCATTATGCAACAAACTAGAAATAAATAGATTTTTCATTTTGAAAAATTATTCTATGTGGGACAGATACAGTCTGATGGTTTGTCGAACATGTTTACTGAATTTATATTTTAGTGACATACAAAACTTTATTTAAACTATAGCGAACATTAAAATAATGTAAAACGTAATTTCAATATTAAATATAATGTAGAAACTCTGATAAAATATATTACATTTTACTTTGTTTTAATAAAAGTTCTCCCATCTTCTTTCTAGGTATTGATGTCGTCATCAACTTTGATGACAGACCACCAGAGACACAGTATGTCTGCGGACTTACATACCAGAGAACGGGTTTATATACCCGTTGCGTGTGTAGTGTGTAACGCTTAACGAAAAAACAAATTGTGATGGTATCTGCCCTCCCAGAATTTGTTTATTTCTTTGTAATTACGCACCAAGCTACTCAAGGAGCTATCTCTGCTCTGAAAATTACGTGTATTGAAACTCGATTTCTAGTGTTGTAAATACACAGACATATTGCTGTGCCACTTCTCTCCCACCTGACTCTGACACACGTGTTGATGTATAAAACGTAACTAATGTTAGCAAGCAAACCTATAGACCACATTAAGTTAACAAGAAATAAGCTCCACAGGAGAAACATGTAACAATAGCAATTGCTTTTTACAGTAGATATTTAAAACTTACCTGACTTATAAAGCTAAACATGAAAATAACCATTGTTTCAAGATAACTCGTCTAATACATAGCAACACTGATTCCAGTTGTTACTGTAACATAAATTAACAGTTGTTTCGTATTAATTAATTATAATTTTAAGTCTATAGAAATTATAACATAATTAAACTGAAGTTTTTACCACTTGTTACAAAGTAAAACAAATAAATATTATTAACACTTTTACAGTATTTGTGTTACAGTATGTAATAACTGTATGATAATTGAGCTAAGAAATAATCATCTAAATACTATATAATGAACTATGTACAGACTGTATTTATAATTTGTTATTAAGTATATTCTACAAAGATAGATAAAGATACTATATTATAATCGTTTGTTGCAATCTAATTGAATACATTTAGCAATTTGTAAAGAGAACATTAATTTTATGTATAATTTTATATTTTTATCTAAGGGAAAGCTTTGGTAGGTATTATAATTTCTTTGCCTTATATTTAATCATAATCCTGGTGTAGATTAAATACATTTAATACAACAAATATTTTAATAATTATTTTGTTGATTAAACTGTTAAACAAAATTTATGACTCATTAGCAATATCGTCTCAATTTAAAATATTTTTGAGATAAAGTTTTCAAATTACTTTATTAGTAGTGATAGAAAAGTACAGAAAGATATTTGTTTATAAGCTATAAGTGTATTAACACGGAAACAAAATTATATCAGTAAGACAGCATGAATAACAATTTAAACTACAATTACATAAATGAAAGAGTTTCCAGAAGAAGTTAACAAATCTTTTGATAAAGGCAGGTTGTAAGTTTAATACTTATAAATTTGTCTAAAGTGTATAATAGTTTAGACCTTAACTTATTATTTTGTAAGTTACAAAACACAAAATATGATATATTATACTGCTTTAGGAATTATAAAAAATGAAATGTTCACTTTGCACGTCGCCTGAAAATTAAAAGCGGAAGACTTTCGAAACGTTGTTTTCTACCTACACTTATGTTTCCAGTTGCCGCCCATTCTACAAAATTTCATCAACCAATTGACTATTTCTCCATTGATGCAAATGAAAAATAGCAAAGGCTAAGTCTTGAATATCATACTTGCGATATTAATTCAGGCTGAGTGAACTCTATTTATAACAATTATTTTCTTTCTTCCATCCTTTGGAGAAATATTATCTCACCCAGGAGTTTTATCATTACTTAAACATCCAATTATTTTATCAAACCAGTTTAGAATTAATGCACTTGTCTTGTTTCCTTTCATTCCGATTTATCAAATGTTCAACGTGTGAAATATTGCTTAAGTGTTCGTTAGAAGAAAAACAAAAAACAAACAAATTTTAATAACACAACCATCTCATGATTATCAGATACTTGTCTTCTTTTATAGAGTTTTACTTCCATTTTTACATTTTGTTTAATCTTAATGTATTTAAAGAAATCCTTACTGTTAAGTTTTACATTTTCTGCCAACTTTTTCTCACACATCCTTTTTGATGTTCTAATTTCTTATTTTCCCATTTTTTTATTTTCTATAATCTTCAAATCTATTGTCGTATCATACAGTTTAAATTTCTTAAATAAATAATGTTTTTATTAAATTTTACGTCTTAAGCTCCACGTGAATCTTTTCCAAGGATTTGACTATGTTAGTCTGAAAGTACAGTCTCTTAACATACAAATTTAGTTACATTTTTTTCCAAAAGTTAGGTAAAATAATGCGATTTTAACCATTTAAGTCAATAAACAACGTGAAAACCACAGTAGCATAAGGTTGAGGTAGCACGCTATGTATTATAACCACAATTTCATGTTATGTAACCTGCCGTAGATGTTACCAAAACAGAATTAATTAAGGAAATAGCATGTTACAGTCTTTTTGTGGCACAAAACATTCATAAACTAAGATCACAGAAATATGTTTATATCTAGGGCTATAATTTCAAAACGTGGAGAGATATTGTGCTCAAAGATAATAAGAAAGGAAATGTGAAACCTTTTTAGGTGCTACTGAATAATGAAAACATAAACTGGTAACAAGTCATGACATAGCTTTATATACAATTAGCTTCCACAACATATAGGTACAATAATCGTATATTCAAAACAAGCTAGAGAATAAAAACGGTATTAATGTTATCAGATGTGAAAACATACCAATCAGGTCATTAGACTTTGGTTTTCTGTGAGATCAGACTGTGAATTTGGGCGCTGAATTTGTTTTTTAAATAGAAGTGTGGTAAACGTAATAATTTTGAAAATCATGCAGTAAATACACTTTACATTGAAATTTGCATATATTATTACGTATCGTGTCTTCAAGAGAACTATTCTATAAACCTTTTGACGTTCAACAAAGTACATAATATCATGTAGACTATTTAGACACTCCAAGAAATGATTTATATTTTCATAATACCAAAGGTGATATCGGATTATCGATGTCTATACAATGGCATATAAATTTGGATACTGAAGAACAATAATTCAGCCGTTCTTTTCCATGGTCATAAAATCAAGCTAGTAAGTAATGTTTCAAATATTGAACCCATCGCGACACTAGTAATGTAGTTATAAATGATATTATTGAGAAAAAAAGATTCATTGATTGCATACTTCAATATTTATTATGAAAATATTTTGTTACTACTTCTTTATTTTAATATTTATGTAATAAGTAATTATAAAAGACTTTTAAATAAATATAACTAGAGATAGATTATACACAAGGACTTGGGAAGATTCCATTATAACAATATTTTCTTTACAGATACAAGTTCTTCTTTACTCTTATTATCATATATAAATTGACAGTAATAATTATTGTAAACACAAAGAGTTATAGCATCAACTAATACTGTCAACTTTTTTCAACATAGACCGAATTATGTTATTACTTGATTGAATAATTGCGCATTCAACAAACAATAAATTTAAAATTTAAATTTCATTTGCACTACGGCAAACTTATCGTCATGTGAGAAATTATGTAACTTCACAGAAGTAGTTTTATTTATATGACTGACTTAAAAAAGTCTTCACACCAACGCCTGGTTCCGTTTTTGAAATTGTAATTTTATATTAATTTCAAAGTTTAACAAATGTTTCGGAATTTGTCGATAGTGTTTAAATCTTATCACTAGATAGATTCAAAATGAATAAAATCGTGTACAAGTTTTTTTTTTTATTGTGATTTAGTTGATTTTTTGGAATGATTAGAATCTCAACGGCTTAAAACTTTTATTCAATTTACTCGTTTAATTTTGGTATAAATATTGTTGTGTTCTGTCATAAGTTTTTTGTTGTTGTTTTTCCAAATATTTGTTATTTTATCGTTCATGTCGGGAACATATGGAATATAGCAAGGTAAAGTTTTGTAGTTTGTTCCATTTTGTATTTATTATCGTTTGTTTGGTGGTGACTGTGTTGTTGATCTTCGTGTATGTGTATAATTTTTTCAACAAATTTGTTGATTCTGATGAAGTGTTTTTTTTTAATTTGTTGATTTCATTGTTAATTTTATCGGGTGAGCAAAGTTTTGTTTCTGTGTTTACTTGGTTTCTTAATATGATGAGTTTTTGTTTTATTTCATGTGCTGATTACCAGGAAATGTGTAATTCAGTATGGGTGATTTTTCTGTGGATTTCTCTTTTGAATTGTGTATTCATTTTTGTTATCATGAGGTTCAGAAATGCTCTTTGATTGTTTTTTCCTGTTCAAAGATGAACTTAATGTTTGGGTGTATAGAGTTAATATTGTTTGAAAAACTAAGTGTGTTCTGTGACGTGAAACTAGCAATTGTATCGTTAATATACCTGTACCAGTACAGTTGTGAGTGTAAGGCTGAGTTGATCGCTAGAAATTCAATGTGTCATAAAAATGTTGGCTAGAACTGGTGATACAGAATTCCCCATACATAAGCCTTTGATTTGTAGGTAATTTTGGTTATTGAACAAAAAGTTCTTTTTGGTGGTAGTGAATTCTATAAGCTTTGCTAATTGGTTGATGGATATGAGTTTCAATGGGCTAGGGTCTTGGATATAAAGTTCTGAAACTATTTTTCAGGCTTTAGTACATGAGACTTCTGTGAAAAGAGAGATTACATCAAAACTTCCATTGAGGCTTTATAATTTAGTTGATTAAGAATATATTTAAAGTTAAATGCTTGGGTATTTTCTCAAAGACTGTTTTAACGTTATATTCAATGCAACCCAGTATTCATTGATAAAAAAGTAGTCCACGAATTGACAGCGGGTGGTGATGGCTAGCTACCTTCGCTCTCGTATTACACTGCTAAATTATGAATGGCTAGCGCAGATAGCTCTCGTGTAGCTTTGGCGAAATTCAAAACAAACACACTATTATAGATAACTTTAGTTAGCTATAACTATTAGACAACTTTAGTAACAGTGAAAGGCCCATCTTTCTCGAGCTTGTAATCTTTACATATCCTTTAATAACAACATATAGACAATCAGCGATGCTTATAGTTGATTTTTCACAAAACAACCGAAACTATGCTGATCACCTACATATAATTAATAAATAAAATAGTAATTATTATCCAAATTACTAGATATAGTTATAGAACTATATCATTTAACACTGTCAAGGTATTCCATAAAATACTATAAATTTCTTTCGACAAAGCTTCCCAGTGGCTCAGCGGTATGACGCTAAAAACAGGATTTCGATACCCGTGGTGGGCAGAGTACAGATAGCCCATTGTATAGCTTTGTGCTTAATTCAAAACAAAAAACTTTGGTCAAATATTTTAATTTCTGTTGATTCCGTTGATTGCGAAATAAAATATATCATCTTAATAATGAGTATAGATAATTAAATATACTTATCTTTCAGCAACGTTTCATCAGTCGAGTAACCACGCTGTTAACGAAATTTTCAGCCGCTAACGTTATGAATAAATATATACGTTGCTGGCCCAAATCTTAAGGCCAATGAACATAAAGAAAAAATATGCATTTTGCGTTGTTAAACTCAACCACTTATTTGAGTAGAGCTTCGAAAGATGAAAATAAGAAAAGGGAAAATAAAAATAAAAACCTTTTTAGCATTTAATAGGGAAAATGTGAATACTATGAAATTAGCCTAAATACTAGCTGGTCAAAAGTTTAACACCATACTGAAACGAAGCGTTAATCGGTAAACACGTAACGACATTTAGTCATTTGTGTTCAAGCATTAGCGTTGTCAACATCTCCCACTGACATCTCCTGTGTTACATTGGGTGAAAACGTGGCAAAGGCTAAAAAAGTTGACAGAGTTTGAACGTGGCAGAATTGTCGAGTTGCAAAAGCAAGGTCTCTCTCAATGTTCCATCGCTGGTAAGATGGGGCGTGGTAAAACTGCTGTTCGAAATTTAATAAAAGACCCTGAGGGATACGGAACGAGAATTTCAAGTGGTCGGCTCAAGAAAATTTCGTCGGCGTTGAGCAGGAAGATTCGACGGGTTGTCCAGCGAAACACCAGCTGATCGTCGAACCAGATTAAAACCACTACAGACGCAGAATGAAGCTCAAGAACAATAAGACGGCATCTACAGAAGAAAGGCTTTAAAACCGTAAACGTCTTCAAAGGCCACGCTTCCTTCCACACCACGAAACAGCTCGTTTAAACTTTGTTGATAAGCACCAAACATGTGATGTAGAAAAGTGGAAGAAGGTTTTGTTCTCTGATGAGAAAAAATTGAACCTGGGTGATCCAGATGGCTTCCAACGTTACTGGCACGATAAGGATATCCCACAGGAGACATTTTCTACACGACACAGTGGAGGAGATTCCATCATGATCTGGGGTGCTTTATCCTTCCATGGAACAATGGCACTTCAGGTAAAACAGGACGTCAAACAGCAGCTGGCTAAATTGGCATGTTGGAGAGAGCATCCTTATTGACTGAAGACCCTCGCTTGTGTGAAAATGATTAGATCATTCAACAGGACAACTCTGCAATCCACAATGCTCGCAGAACAAAGGACTTTTTCATAGCAAATAACGAAATTTTGTTGGACCATCCAGCGTGTTCACCTGAACTGAACCCCTTTGAAAATGTTTGAGGGTGAATGACAAGGGAAGTCTATAGAAATGGACGTCAATTCTAAACAGAGCATGATCTTCGTAAAGCCATCTTTACCACTTGGAATAACATTTCAGCCAGCCTTCTGCAAACGCTTATATCGACCATGCCAAAGCGAATGTTTGCAGTTATTCGCAATGACGGCCATGCAACTCATAACTGAGATCTCTTGCTGGGCATTTCCTACCCTTTTTTGTATGGTCTTAAACTTTTGACCAGCTAGTATTTTGGCTAATTTCATAGAGTTCACATTTTCTCTATTAAAGGCTTAAAAGGTTTTTATTTTTATTTTCCGTTTTCTTATTTTCATCTCTCGAAGCTCTACTCAAATACCGTTGAGTATAAAAACGCATGTTTTTTCTTTATGTTCATTGGCCTTAAGATTTTGGCCAGCAGTGTATTTTGTAGAAACGTTTGAAATTTTTATGAATGAATAAGAAATTTTAATCGTAATGTATGACTTACTTTTTTAAGGTATTTTGCATTTACTCTTTTCAAATTAATCCTTCTCTACTTCAGTAATTGGTATTTATTTCAAATTAAAGAAAAATATGATATCGAAATGTTCAATTCAACGATTCAATAATTGTTCAAGTTGAACAAAATACTTGTATATTAACTCAACATTCCATAGTATACTTAATTTATTAAAAACAAAATATTTAATGTACTCATTTGTTTTTCACTATTTCTCTGATTTCTTGGTTATACACATTAACTTTTTTATTGTGATGTACGTTTTCTGCTTTTTTTTTCTTAAGGTATCAACCAAATGAGCTGTGGACGACAATATTATGGAATTATCCTGATAGTGTTATCATGTTTTTTCGACGCTATGATAGGGGTTTTGGTACAATCTACCACAAACAGAACACTTATTGACATTGTGGGCTTATCACAGATAGTTCAGATGACTCTTATTTTACCCTTGATTATTTATAAAAATGTGAAGTTCAAATTCAAACTGAGAACGAATCTGTTGATTTCTCTTCATTGTCTAACTGGAGCACTAGGAAATGCTATTCTCTACTATTCGTACACTGTTCTTTCCCTTGGAGACGCGACTGCTATTTATTCTACAAATTCAGTTTTTTCTTGTGTTTTTTCATTTTTCATATTCAGGAGATCGTTTCGGTGGTCAACTGTTATTTCTTGCCTCGTTTGTGTAATAGGAGTGATTACCATCTGCCAACCACACTATTTACTTGGAGACGATGAACAAATTTCTATTAGTTACAAAGGAATTGCTGCTGCACTAGTAGCTTCTATTCTGGATTCATTGTATTTTAATTTGAACAGTCTTTTAGAAAACGTTAATCATCTTTTACTTGCAATGTATCTTACAACAAGTATGATTTTATTGTGGAGTTTCTATTTGATAATCGAGGAACGGCTCCCAGTCATAGGGTTTGAATATTGTTCCTGGACCAATTTTTACATCACTTCTATAGGATTGGCTGGCTTATTGTGTGTGCTTGCCGTAACACGTGGCTTTCAACTTGTTGAAGCTGGACCGGGCAGCATAGCATGTTGTTCTGTAATTATATTTGGCTATACATTTCAACATTTGATTCAACATTCACTCGTTCGATTTAAAGGTATTGCTGGAGCTTTGCTGATCATCATGTCTATGCTTATTTCATCTTGGAATATATCTTACAATAAAATCAATATACCGAAATACATGACTGAAAACAGCCACTCACCATGTTATGAGAGTAACCCAAGAAATGATGCGTTTAAAGAAGAAGTCGATTCATATGTACAACATTTGTAGACTGATAAAGACTAAAAACTACAGTCCGAAGAACAATATTCTTAAAAATAAAGTTCCAAACTTAGTACTTTGTATTAATTGATTTATAGAACAATAAACGTATTTCTTTAGTCCTTATAAAACATTAATAAAAAGAAATATTTTATAAATTAATGCGAGAATCACAGTATGTACTGTTCGCTATTGGGTTAATTTCAGGTGTATTAGATTAGGTTGCTTATTGATATGAAACTAAAACAAAATATTAATCATTTTCCAATATGTTAAAATATCCAGTCCCAGTTTTTACAATGGATTCACTGAAAGAAGTGTATATGCATTATAAAACGTAAAAACTTAATTAACCGGTTTATTTATGTTTTAGTTTTGCATATGTTTTTGTCAAATAAACTATATAGAACAATATTTTGTAATTGCCTTATTTCTCCAGCATGTTTGTGTATTGCTTTCATTGGTTTCATAACGAATTATATTAACTTCTATAAAATGAAAAGTGACTGATATAAACGTTTAAATACAGTAATACAGAAAGGAATAACCCTGGTATCAGATAAAATGAAGGCAATTATAGAAGAAACAATACGAAGTCAGTGTACAGAAAAATTAGATAGATTGTCTGCCATATTAAAATATAAATAGCTCAACTACTGGATTTTAAATAAAAAAGTTGGGAGATTAGCATGAAGGGATAGTCAATAATATTACAAAAACGTTGGTGCTGAAACTAATTATAGAACTACAGATAATGGTATGGAGACGAGGGAAGTTTTTTACCTTATTTACGAAATCTCTAGGAACTGAAGAGTAATGAATGATTTACATGTAAGAGATCGTGACGGAGTAAAAGCAACATGTGAGGAATAAATTATGTTGAAATAAAGGGAGATCTTCAAAGAAGCTACAAATTGGATGAATTAGGATCACGGGAATGAATAATCTTTGGATATACTTACACCTTCAAGTGAGTCGAATACAGATTCAAATAAAGCTGACACTAAAGAAAATGAAAGGCACCCAAAACAGGTGACATATTGAAATCGGGTAATAACTTTATACCAACAATGTGATCGAATTATTTGAAAGGAGACATAATGATTGGAAGTAGAATGTCATCAGAATATCACAAAGGGAGCTTACTAGAGTGTTAAAACTGGGGACAAATAAATCTAACATTTACTCTTGCTAAAGTTTTAGTCTTGCCCTTCTAAACGGAGTATAAACTCTACTGAATTAGAAATTGTGAAATAAACAGGCAGATTTCAAGTGCAAAAGAACAATCTTTGTACTGAGATACATTACTCAAGAATTGTATTGACTTTAGTGAACCTCTTGCTTACTTTGACAAAGCTTTCGAAACCATGAACTCAGTAGTGTCATGAAAAATAATTTCATATTATGATATTCGTCAAAAAAGAATTTTTATCTGATTAAAGCTTTGCATGTTTAACTAAATTTAAATGTTAGCTAATCATGCGAGAAAGTTGATGTAGTGGTGTTCTTCACGGGCAAAATATATCAACTCTGTTCTTCGTATGTTTCTAGAAAAACAAATCAGGTATTCCATTCGTTGACGATACGTAATTCGCTTATTTAAATGATTCAAATTTTATTATTATCTCAAATAAAAATCTGAATTCTAAAATGTTTATTTAAACGATTTGGATAGATTTACAAAGAAATTGGTTCCTAGATAGAGAGAAAAACAAAAATTACAACTGAAATATAGTTCTTAAAAGTTACACTTAATAACGAACTCTTAAAAGAAGTACGCATTTTTAATTATCTTAACAAAATAGCAATTAAAATAGAGCCCCTTAAAACAAAACTAATGAAACCAAGTCAGACAGTGAGTATGATATAAGGAATGTGAAACTTTCTTAAACTTTTTATTCACACCAAGGTTAATCTATATATCACATTAGTCAGGTCAACTTTTCTATATAAATACTAAAGATAATGCAGAAACAAAGTGCGTGTTAAAGACATGTCAAATTTAATAACAAAGGATCTGAGAAGAATATTTAGAGTTACTTATATATATCGGGTACGTGTGTAATATATTGGAAATGTGATATTATTATCGTGAATTGATTATATTATGAAGGTTAGATGGTAATGAATACAAAAGAATTATCAATCAATTTATTAATTGCGAATCTATAAAACATGAAGAAGAAGTATCCTTAAACTAACGTGAATTGAAAAAATAGCTGGAAATTGGTTTATTTGTTATGTTTTTAATGTCGCGAAAATGTGCACTACAGATATCGGCACTAAATGATCCTAATTTAGCATTGATAGAATAAAGGAAAGCCAGATAGTCAACAAAACTCTAATGAATATTGGGTTTGACTGTTACATTGTAACGTCCGTATAACTAAAAAGATTAGAATGTTCATTCAGAGAGATTCACTCCCGCAACTCTCGAATTGCGAGTTAAGCGCCTTAACCACCTTGTCCTGTCAAGCACAAAGATATCGATTGATTATGTTGCTTGTGAAGAATAATATTGAACTAATTTAATCGAGACACTTTTGTCTCTATGCATGTAAGGTCTAATGTAAGGAAGTATTTACAAATAATTTCATTTCACATGAAGTTATATGAACGTGGATTTCCTCAATCAACAAATTGTCATTCTGTTGAGCTTCCTTCTTTACCTTACCCCATGGTTAAGGGACATTTTTCACTAGAATTTTTAAATGATTCTTGTTGAGAAGGGCTACTGTTTATTTTATATACCTACATTTTGGTTTTTCTCTATTTTCATATTTGACATCATATAAAAACCGTTTTATTTCTAAATTATTATTTTTGTTTGTTTTGTCAGTGAATATTTTATGATGGTTTTGTTGTTTACTTTTATTTTGTATTATAAGAGAGTTAAAGCAGACGAGTATTGAAAGTCTAGTTTGTTACTCAGTGATGTCGAAAATACAGAGAGTAGACGATTTGATAACAACTACATAAGAAGTATGTGATGAGCGAGAAACAACAGACAGAACTTAAATACAAGAAGGAGCTCAGTGAAAGTTAATTATCATAGGAAGAAAAGGCCGAACGATAATAAAGGCCTAATGATTGATATGTTAAAGTAACACTAGCAGTAATACAAAAAAATAAGAAAAATAGTTTCGTTCCTCAAAAAACGTTCTAAAGTAAATGAACTAGTCTTAGTGGACTGTGATTAATGGACAGAAAATTCTCAGAAATACAAAAGGAGAACAGGAAGCAGAGGAGTTTAAAAATCATTGGACATTGTGTAACTCGACGATGAAGTAAGTGAATTATATTTGGGTGGTTAGGCGATAGTAACGTTTATAATATGTATTTGTTCTGAATACATATTATTTTGAAATCAAATGAAATACGTGTTGTTCATTTGTCGTTGAACTTAACGTCAAGAGGTAACACTCACACAAAGTGGCGGACAATGTCATTGGATTTTTTTTCTTTTATTCATATTCATATAGAGGAATTAACAAATAATTCTGTATTACCTTTTAAAAATCAGAGAAAAGTTAAACTGTAATATAACACAATATAATATGATATCAGTATGTAACTGTTTCGAACATATTCCTCAGGACTTATAACTTTGCAGAAACAATTGTAGCTCACATTTATATTATCTTTCACCTCCTCAAGGAATGTAAATAAACACAGAACCAAAATTACCGCTGTTGAGTTTAATAACTCAGTTGTGCCAACATCTCTAACTGTGGATCGAAATGTCTCATCCACTATGTGTCAGCGGTAATATTACGGACTTACAATAATAAAAATCCGTGTTTTTATATGTATCTTTTGTTAATCATATTTAAATTTCTTTATTTCTTATCACTAGCTTCTCACATTCTTATGATATGTTGTGATAGACATCAGTAAGGTGTCGTTCACTGTTTTCACCGTTTTTCCTAGTATAAAAAAGTAACATTTTTTCACGACTCTTACTGCCTCTCAAATGTATGATTGTGTTATTCATTAAACATTTATTACTGGTATTTGCATTTTCTATTTATGGCAAGATTATTAAGATGGTTCATTTTTACTTAGTTTTGAGTTACTGGCAAGATGCAAACAATAACGTCAAGTAATTAACTTCGACTCTTACGATATTTCCATGGTTTAAAATGCTGAGAATATTTCAAACCTGGTTCAATATCTCCGAAATTTCAACAGTAAAGTTAACTTATATATTAAATACCACCAGCCAATTTTTATTATCAATATCATGCTGAGCTTCAGAATAATATTTTTAAGCTCACTAAATTATATTATTGAAGATAATATATATATATATATAAACTTCCAGTGCTACAAAACATAACTGCTACTATTCCAACCTGTAAGTTAAGAAAATGAAGGTAAAAATTCCACCGTAGAACCAATCAATAAAACTGTCACGCTTTGTTAACACCCAATTATTAGAAACATAAATAATCAGCAGTCCACAGAGAAATTCGTCAATGGAAAAGAACAAATGTGTGATTCACAGAAAGTCGCAAATTTAGTTCACATGTTTAATGCCAGTCCGATTATAATTTATTGGGTAATTCATTAATCAACGTTGTATACACATAGACAACCGAAAAATAATTGTTACGTATGTTCTAGGTTGTGGTGGTATCCAGGTAAATAGCACGCAGTTTACAATTATTGAAACTGCTTAAAATAAGTACGCTTCAGGAATGAAATAAATACTGACCAGTAAGAACATGAATCAATAATAATGTAGATATCTAGAACAGAGAAAAGGTCTATATATTCACAAAAATTCTACAGAAACGTATTGTAGTTGATCTTTTTAAGAGGAGATATATACTTATTATTCTCAGTTTATATCCAGGTTGAAATTCTTTAAATCGTCAATTAATTCAAGCTGAAAAACTGGGTTGTATGTCCAAGGCACGTGTACAACACAGTGTTACAATATATAATGTAACTACATGTACAAACTCTTATTCTGTTTTGAAGCACCTGGAAAATGACGTCATCATGTAATTACTGAGACTTTCAGAATGAGTTGTAAAAACTCATACTCATTGTATTTATACTTTATCAACTGTTTAACAGTAATATGTAATTTCAATATAAATGTGTCCTGCCCTCCGCTAATACAGCCGTAAGACTACGGATTTACAACGCTAAAATCATGGAGTTCGATTCCCCTTGGTGAGCTCAGCAGATAACCCGACGTGGCTTTGGTATAAGAAAACGCACACAAAAGTGTTGTATTATTTAATGTTAATTACGTGCCAATCTAGTTCTAACTCTATAGAGCAAGAAGTAAGCATCTTAAAACACGATTCCGTAATGAAATACGACTATAAAGAGAAATCACTTACACGTTTGCATCTCCTTTCATATAAAAGGTCATTCATAAACATTCCTTAACCACCAGTCTACCAGAAAGAATGCAATACAATGATATTCAATTAACCAAAGCTTTCAGTCATGACCTAAATTTAATACTTCACATTTTAAATTAAATTATTTCGTTAGAAAGAGCATTTTACTTCATTAACTTTATTATTCTATTCAATAAATAATTTATAAGATCCTTCAGGAAAGGAAGTAAACTAGAAGTTTCAGTGTTATTAGTACTTATTGTTATGGAAATAAACAATTTGATGTTGTGTTTTTCATCATACTTTTAGAACAAGAAAAATATTTTTACACTTTAGAGGTGAAAAGTTTGCTAATATTTAATATACTCTATCAATAATTCACTCTATGGCAGTATGATATTGATATATATATATGAGTTGTTTATTTCTCTTAATATGTGTCAATTAATAACAACACATGTTATAATTTATCTTCGACGAAACTCGAATTTATTATTTTACGTGAAATTGAGTTAAATTTCAATATGAATTCAGAAATTCTTTAAACGTGCAGATGTAATTTATATTTGCTGAAAAGATTGATACACACATATTTCTTTCTTAATATAAATACAGCGGTTCGTCATATCCAGGTGGATTAAGTCGTTCTTCTCGTTATCGGAGTGTCGCGGTTCGAATCCCTGTCGCACCAAACATGTTCGCCCTATTAACCGTGGGGGCGTTATAATGCGACAGTCAAACCCTTTATTCGTTGGTAAAATAGAAGTCAAAGAGTTGGTGGTGGGTGGTGTTGCTACTTGTCTTCCCTCTAGTCTTACACTATTAAATTAGGAATGGGTAGCGCAAAAAACAATTCAAATATAATTTTATATACAAATATTAATACCATTTATAATAACAATTATTATAAATATTTTTCACAAATAATGATTTATACGCAAATGTTTGAAAACTCTCAATGTAAAACTGGGTTTCAATACCCATAGGAGTCAGAGCACAGATGCTCATTGTGTAGCTTTGTGCTTAATTTCAAACAAACAATCATCAATTTAAATTAAAGTTTTCGGCTATTTGAAGTCGTAATACGTAACATGATAATTCAGTTTCGCTCGAGATACGTAACAACAGATAACATTTATTACCTAAATTCTCAACTCTCTACCAAAACGTAGACAATTACAAACTAAATATTCTGAAGGTTAATATTTCCAGAGGATATTTATTTTCCTAAATGTTAATTATTTACCAAAAAGAAGACAAATAGAAGAATGAGCATGTGATGATTTGTAGAATCTGCTATCATGGTGAAGATCTATCACCCCACATTTCAGCTGACCACGTACTAATAGCCTAGTACAAGTTAATATGGGAACATTTCTCAAAAAGAATAGAATATTTGAAAGTTTGCAACAAATAACAAACGCCTACAGCAGCCGAATTATTTGGGATGTACAGTTTAGTGTGATAGTGTAGTTACCGTAAAAAATCTTTAAAAATACCAGTTTCTGTTTTTTAGTTTTTAATAAAGAAATTAAAAAAATATATTTTTTAAGCTTTCAAGTATGGTTCTGTAACGCTAAATCCTGTGTAGTGAAGAATCTAGAATTCTGTTCAAAGTAGCTAACTGGTCAGGAATACTTCAATAAATAATATCGTGTATAAATTTAGTGTAACTTTATCATCATCATAAGGACCAGGTAATGACGATCCATGTAATCCGATCTCCTGAAATTATCTATACTTATCTTATTTTGTTGTGTCATTTTCAAACAGTCTAATTTCTCCATTTTGGAAATAATTCGTCCCAAGAAATAATCTACTCATTGCAATACCTGAATATAGTGACATAACATTATAACATAGTAAACTGCCTGTTTACTGTACATGTTAACTGAAAGTGGAATAATGAAAGCTATGCTTTTCAGTATACGTAGAGTTAAAGACTATACCTGCTTTTATATGAGAAAAGATGAGAGAAACAAAACGCCAAGTATTTTATTCTGTTTTTCTAAGTCTCTCAATCGTAAATTTTTAATGTAAATTTATTCCCAATAAAATATTATCCAGCTACCAAATACGTGCTCAGCAATTCTTAATGTGTTGTTTCAATTGAATATATGTTTACTCCCTTCTTTGCTTGGTTACATGTGGATCAGTTCATACGTGAAGTAATTTGTAGTTGACAAACTAGAGAGTTTTTCTAAATAGTATGTTATTATATCTTGAAGTTTTCTTCACAAATGTTTCAATAAACTTGTTAAATATGTTACTTTACACACATATACCAGCTATTTTTCATCGGGTTATCATGTGTCAAATAGTGGTTCGTTAGAAAGAAATTGAGAATTTGACCTTAAAAACTGGGCTTGACGTTTATTTATAAACGGAGACATTTTCGTAAATTTGCATTTACTAAATATATTATATTAGTTTATGATGAGAAGTGAGTATCATACAAGAAAATCACAGAAGTCTGGTGATATTTATACATTTCATAAAGTATAAATGACAGATTAATCGTGTAAATATTGTCAAACTACTGTGTTCAGCTGTGTGTATTAAAAAATAAACGTTTTCAACTTAGAGTGACTTTTGTCTGCATTCACTGTCTCTGAAACATCATATTGGCTATGACGTCTACCTAATAATAGCAGAGTAGAAGTTTGACTGAAATATTACTGATAAAACAGAATTTGGAATCTGATGTATATTTAGTGACTTTCAATGACATAAAATTATGGCTGCTTACTTTTATATGTGTTATTTCTAAAGTGTGATTTAAACGTATGGTAAGTAATCTGTATATTATGGTAAGTTTTGTTACTTTAAGTATTAGTAAACAAGTTGTTTAAATAATAATATGAGACGATAGCCTAAAATAGTAACAGACTCTTCTTTCTAGTTATCTATCTTATGTCTCAGACTGAGTAACATATAACTTTTTAAGATAAGAAATATAATAAATTAGTACTGGAAACATACACTCACTTGACTGAGTAAGTATTAGTTGTCATAATAAAGAAGCTTAATGTCCTTTTATGAGAACTCCGCCTTTGTAAAACATGAGCTAAAGAAACATGTGTAAATTATTTTGTCATAAACTAATGAAAATTTTAATGATTGCATAATAAACGTTTTATTGTTTTAAAAAGTTAAATTAGTAAAAGTATAAATTTTAATTATTATATGATAGTGCTTTTTAAGGCAGATTTAAACCTATAATCATGTACTGTATGTGTAGTAAAAATGTATATAGTTGTGATCATATTATTAATCAAGTGCTTTATAATTAAAATAAGTTTTAATTGAGATTGTCTTTTTCTAAAGGAAAGTTAATTGTTTAATGAATTGGTGTTGAACATCCTTTAAAAGTATGAGTCATGGCCAGTTGTCATAGTGATACAATAACACGTTCTCTTCTTTGTAACGTAATCATTCATTATTGTGTTCCTTCTTGGCGAAGTAACTCGCCCTGACGACAAGCACTCTTGTTTCAATTTTTGTAACTGTGACTCATCATCATTAATGATATCTCCCGATACCAACCCCAAAGAGGAAGCCAATCAATGTGAGGCAGAATAATTTTTGTCAGTAAAGTTTGAGGAGAACTACTAATTTACGGAAAGACAATTATAGAAAAAAATTGTTTATAACAAACGTCTGCGTTTTCTCTCAGCCTTTCTTGTATCACCGCGCTAATAGTTCTTAACCGAGAAACATCGCTTTCTTCATTCTCCGTTCACTTAACTTGTAGGGAAAGTGTGTGTTTTTTGTATAGCAAAGCCACAAAGGGCTATCTGCTCAGCCCACTGAGGGGAATCGAACGCCTGATTTTAGCGTTGTAAATCCGGAGACATACCGCTGTACTAGCGGGGGGCTGTAGGGAAAGTAAATTACTCAGTGAGTTTCAGTAAAAGTTTAGTATCTTATAAAGTATCCCTGCTACAAGTGGGTATTGTATTCAATATATTATTTTTTGCAATGATTTCTGTTCAATGCTGAGATAGTAACACTTAACATGACTCAAGAGCAGTAGACTATTCGATGATGACGATGATATTACATTAAATTTATAAATGATATTATTTATTGAAGTATTGCTCAACAGTTATCCACTCTGAACAGAAGTAGAGATTTTTTTATTACACGAGATTTAACGTTAGAGAATCATTCTTGAAGGCTTAACATTTCTCGAAGTGTATTTATTTACTAAGGATGGAGAGGAAGAGGTTAATGTTTTATATTTTTGTGGTAAAAAAACATCATATTAAACTATACATTCCAACTACTTTGGTTACTTTTACTCTTCCTCATTTGTTTTAACTTTTGAAAGAATCAATTCTTTATCAGTTAATTTCACGTATTTCTTTGTCATAGGTTATTAGAAGACGGTCAGCTTAAATTGCGGTAATGGATAGTTACTATAAATATCAGAATTCAGAAACTTTCACATGTTTAATTTGTAATAGTCTGTATTTATATGGAGAGTGAAAACTGAGGTAATTAATGATCTACATTAATATTAAATTCCAGAAAGCTTTACAAGTTTGATTTTTAAAAGTCTGTTATTTGGTGGCTAGTTGTTCGTCATAAATTGCAGAATTGTTGACGTTTCTCTTTTATTTTAATTTATTTTGGTAACGAAATGAAGTATTTTTAATTTGGTAATCATCAAATATATCAGATTCAGGAAGCTTCACATATTTAGTTCCTTATAATCCATTTCCATATGTTCAGTTGTAAATTGTGATAATCTATATTCAGTTTGGGAGCTTGTATTTGTTTTCGCTTTAAAATATAATTTTATTTCAGAAGTTTTTGGGAAAAGATTTTTTGTTTTCAGATAAGGTTTAGGAGTTTATATTTTATATCTTAATTGTGTTTGTAAAAGTTTGTAAAGTAACTTTTGTAATTAAAAGTTATGGTGTTTGTTTATTTCATTTTCATTACTCAAAGTTTTAAGTCACAAGTGATGATAAGCCTACATTCAAAAATATTAGCTGTAAACAAGTAAGTTACAGGGCAAACATGACCTGGCTGTTTGTTTTTAACGAAGCTAGTTTTTACTGTTGGGTAATTTTAATTATTAATAAGAGTAGAGAAATTTTCTACTGTTGATGAAAATCATCACCTTTGAACATTAGTGTTATACTGATCAATCTTAAACTATTTCGTTATAAATGCAGCTGACTTAGTCCAGACTTGAGTTAGACATCTTTAAAATAACTTGTTTTTAAAGCTGAAGAATTAAATTTACTGGTAACAAAATATTTATTTTAAATTATTGGGATGAAAATAAATGAGAAACAAGGGAGTATTTGTGGTGGGATAAAAAACCTGAATTACAAATTCCTATACGTGTAGAATTCACATTTTATAAATAATTTTAATTACATCGATATTATTGTTGTTTATTTATTATCTTTATATTATACCCAAGCGCCATGAAAATAATATATTCAGTAGATATCTATTTCTGTATAAACACACATAATGGCATGCTGACAGGACTGTTGAGTTCACTTACTGGTATCATTCTCGCGATTTACAGATTTCTGAAAAAGTGTTCTAACCATTAAAACTTACATTTCTGGATAATGAATAGAAAATACCGAGAAAACAACGCGTTGTGCAGAATATCAATAATATCCATGTTGTCATTTATTGAGTAGCGCGCTGACAAGTCAATGTCTACTTCTATCTTTATCCTCTCCATTCTTTTCCGTGAGTGTCTGGGTTCCCTTACATCAGCTCCACTTTTTAGCGTCTGTTCTAGTCCACCTTTTTTTGGTACCGAGATGTACAACGATTATTCATTTACCTCCTCAGTCACTGGAACCTCCGTCTACAGACAGAGAACTGTCCATTCGACACAGAGGAAAATCCATGGAGATAATTAGACCTACTTCTAATACAGAAAGAAAAAGGCGTAGCCATAAACCAAATAGTTCTCCATTTAGTTTTCCTCTACCTAAATAAAATTGGCCACTTTTACAAAATGGAGCTGTCAATATTTCTGTTATAATTTTGTTGACATTTAGGCCTTGTTTTTTTCTATCATTGTGTTTGACTTTTCAGACAGAAAACATTTCTCAAACCTGCCAACATAGTCACGTTTGGCAGTTTTCAAATATTGCAATGACAGGTTATGTGTTAGGTGAATACATGATCGACCAGAACGTGCCTGCCCTGCCTATGCAGCATGATACATTGAAGGCTATAACAGTCCGTGTTTTTTTGGGTTGTACCATCACTGTTCGTTCTCTTTATTTGTCTCCTGGAGAACCTTATGATTAATCAGTTCATTGAACACTTGCTAACTCCCTTTTCAATCCTAGGAGACTGTAACAGACACAATCTCTTCTGTCGTGGTGGTGATAAAGATAGGAGAGTTCATCTCATAGAATGTATGCTCTTTAATCACAACCTTTCTCTCTTTAATACTGGTTCTTATAATTATTTTCATGCACAATTTCAGCCATTTACTGCCATTAATCTCTCTTTATGCCACCTTTCACTTTTTCTCGCTTTTCATCAAAGATTGACAGTGACCTTCTGCGCAATTTTTATTCTCTTGTCATTTTATAGGAGATTTGCCATGGCTGATGTTACTCGACCAGTGTGCCTGAATGGAAGTTGGACCAAGAAATCTGTCTCTCTTTCATCATTCTCTCAAATTTGATCCTGCTGTCATCTTTCTTCCATTGGTAGCAGCGACAAGAAGCTGATTCTTCTATTCTTAAAACCATATATGGTTGAGTCCTGCCTATCGGGAGGCACGGGAAGCTAAAAACTGGCCTGAGATACCTTTCAAAGATATCGAATTATTTTGAACTATATTGCTTTCCAGTGGGCTTGTGCCAATGCACAGCAGGTTAGACATCGAGCCCAAAGGAGTCTTGAATAAAGTTCACAACTAGCATCTCTTCTACCACCAGTTCCTTTAAACTGGTAGAACTCATGAATGATCCTCCTTTCATTTGGGAGTACATCAGCCGGATTTGATGACGTTCATTATGAGATGCTGCACCATGTTTATCGTGCCTCTCTTACTATTCTTCTGGTAGTCTTTAGTTGGATCTGCCAGAATATTATTTTCTCTGATATTTGGTGGCGCGCTGTTGGCTTGCTTTTCTTTAAGGCTAGGAAGGTTCACAAGATTCCTTCTAACTATTGTTCAATTGCTTTGAGTAGCTGTCTCTGTAAGGTTTTGTACAGAATGGTTAATGCTCGTCTTGTTTGGTTCTTTGAATCAAAAACATACTTTTGTACACTCAGATTTGTTGACAGCGCTCCACCATGGACCATCTGGTTCGACTTGAAACATCAAGACAGGCTTCATCAAGATCAAAATCTCGTTTCCGTAATCTTTGTCTTTGAGAATGCTTATAACACTATGTGAAGGTACAGCACTTGGTGGGACCTCCACTTCTACGGGTTACGTGACTATTTACCTATTTTAATCCAGAACGTTTTACTAGAAGGCGACCCCAACTCTGTGTGAATTCGAAACATTTCCATAATTTATCACAGGAATTTGGAATACTCCAGGGTCCTGTCTTGAATGCCACATTTTTCAGTATCAGGATTAATGCTGTCACTACACAACTTCATCCGATGATTACAAACTGGCTGTATGTCCACATTTCGTGTCGTCATACGCGCGATTTCTTGAGTTTTAGCTTCACACTTCTTTCAATCACATTTTGAAGCAAACCACACAAATGGTTTTACCTTTTTTTTCTTTAAAGCCATTTGCATGCAATCGTGCTACCAACAAAATATATATAGTCTGCTATTTTCCCATTCACCTTTGTATAGAGGAGCAGCTGAATGAATTAGGTCTATCCTTTGTTGACGTTGATATCTCCAACGATCAACCCATCACATCATGACTTATAATCATCTCCTCCTGTGACTTTCCTTTGAAACATCTTTCCAATAATTGTTCCATTCTGGTTCGTAGAGATGGTTCGAAATCAATTAACTCTGTGAGAAGTGCCAAGGGTTGTTATGATTCAATAGTTGCTCATAGAATCTCCTCTACAGTTAGAATACAGATAGAAAAATTACTTTTCACCATTAAACGCTAAATAACCAAACAAGAAAACCAATTATCTACCACTGAACTCTGGAGACTCTGAGAGGTTTCTCTAAACTAGTGTTTGAGGGCTTTGTTATATATATATACTTCCTTTTGTATACATTAGGTTGCTTAAATTGTTGAAAAATATAATCTGCATTTATTGCGTCGTCGGTATTGGATATAGCAAATAGAGTGTGGTTGGAATACCATTATTATTTGCTCCTATAATTCTGTAACTCTAGATACAGTACACAGGTTAAAATTATAAGTATAATTATGATAATAATATTCTTAATGTAGTCTATAATAGTAATAAAGTTTCTTAACCAAGTGACTAATTCTTGAAAATAGATATACTTAAGCATAGTTAAGAAGTTACCTTCGTTAATAGTATGTCTTAATTCACAGATTCATGTTAATAGTAAATTATATTTTCAAATAATCTATATAAAGCAGTCGCTCTTACTTAAAATGGATAGTATTCAAAAAGGAATACTGTACATATATATAAATAACCTCATTAAGTCTATAAATTATCTGTAAATATGACCACACAGGACACAAGAATATACATTTTTATTTGTTTTATTACTTAACACCATAAATATCTTTAACAAGTATAAATTTAAAACAAATTAAAAAGTCATGTGGGAGACTTGGACTAAGCCATAACTCAATAAAACTAATAAAACTGATAAGTCACATTCAAACTGCACCAGTTCTACGTAATATCTCTAAACTTAATTAAAAATGTAAGACATCTCATGGTAAAATAAAAAGGTATTATTTTTGTATAAAATTTTGTGTTCGTGCTGAATCGATAGTGTTTTTGTTGGGTACTTCGGGAATCCTCTGTAGCTAGTTGGTGTGGTCCTCCACTGTTGACATATGTGGCTTTTTGTGTTTGGAATGGGCAGTGTTCTCAGGGATATTGCATCCCTCAACGAAGACATCTTGCTCCGGACGTGTATACCACTCTAGTATGTCAATCTTACTGACATTGATAACATTGTAGAAGAGAATGTTGTATAAATTTGATGTTGGAAAACCATGGATTGTGAGTTCCTAAAGAATTTTTCGTCTTGATATCAAATGAGGACACTTTTAAGTTGAAATTGTGTTTTGATCGAACACAAGTATTGTTTCTAACTAATACAGAGATTTTTAGAAAGTAACAGTACCAGTAACTAGTTAACATTTAACTCCAGAAAGTACTGCAAGTCCAAGTCCCTTAATAAATCAATTGTAATAAAAGGGATAATATCTCAGGAAACAGCTGTTTTTAACAATTTTAGGTTTTGTATTTCAGAACGTTTGGTATGGCTATTAACACTTTTAATGATAAAGAGAGAACAACGTTTCGATCTTCCTGGGTCATATTGAGTTTAAGAAAGAGAGAGTTTGAATGTGACTGTTGACAGACACATGTCTCAGGAAGTTCGAAACGTTGTTCTCTCCTTATCAATAAAAGTGTTAATACCCATACCAGCCGTTCGGAGACACATTTTTATTTCAAGTGCGTTTCTCGTCATCAAGAATCTTAGCTTGAGATGTGAAGAGAAAGTTGTCTTTTGCAATCAGCCCTGGCATGGCCAGGTGGGTGAAGGCGTTTGACTCGTAATCTGAGGATCGCTGGTTCGAATCCAGGTCGCACCAAACATGCTCTCCGTTTCAGCCGTGGGGGTGTTATAATGTAATGGTCAATCCTACTATTCGTTGGTAAAAGAGTAGCCCAAGAGTTGGCGGTGGGTGGTGATGACTAGCTGTCTTCCCTGCTGTCTTACACTACAAAATTAGGGACGGCTAGCGCAGATAGCCTTTGAGTTGCTTTACGCGAAATCCTAAACAACTAAAACAACATTAGTTTTTTTTCATTAATAAAAGGTCTTATTTTAACACATTTTTGTCTCAGTGAGAATTTGTAGATGGAAATATACTGGTCAAAGTTGGTTATGAAATACAGGGCGCTGTATAAAACTTAATCATTCATACTAAGGAATCTAAAATTTACTTACAAAATAAACAAAAAAACAAAAAAGTCTCCGTAATAATATCTGACGAACAACTTTACTTTCTTCTGATATGTTAATTTTAGGACACCATTCACTTTGAGAGCTTCGTACTTTTATCAATAAACTTACCTAATGCCACATTTCTGATAAACTGATCTATCTATAATGCCTTTCCACATGGTTTGAGAAAGGAACATTTCGTAATTACGTGTAACTACTAATAAAACAATTTCGTAGAATATTTCTATTGTTAATTACATGTAATTACGAAATATAAATACTGTTTAAATCAGAAAATTAAGAGATGTTTTCTTTCAAAAAACGTAATTGAGCTCAATAGACCCCACAAAAACGTTGAATTAAGTTTAACTAGTTTCGTACTCATAGAGTATAACGATCGATGGATTGTCAGTAGCAACGAAGGTATAAAATGATTGGTTTGAACTTTGGCAAAGCTTTGTTTGTTTTGTTTTTTTGGAATTTCGCACAAAGCTACTCGAGGGCTATCTGTGCTAGCCGTCCCTAATTTAGTAGTGTAAGACTAGAGGAAAGGCAGCTAGTCATCACCACCCACCGCCAACTCTTGGGCTACTCTTTTACCAACGAGTAGTGGGATTGACCGTAATATTATACGCCCCCACGGCTGAGAGGGCGTGTTTAGCGCGACTCGGGCGCGAACCCGCGGATTACGAGTCGCACGCCTTACGCGCTTGGCAAAGCTATAGGAGGTTTATCTGCACTAGCCTTCTATAATTTAACAGTGAAAGACTAGAGGGAAAGCAAATACTCATCACCATGCATCACCAACTTTTGGACTGAACGTTTATCAACGAACAGAGAAATTGATCATAACATTATAACGTTAACGAACGGCTAAAAAGGTGAAATTCTTTAAGGGGACGGAGATTCGAGATTGTGACCCTACAATTGGTATTCGAGCGCCTTAACCTTCTGGCCATGCCAGGCATCCGAACGACTGAAACAGTGAATGTTGATCTTCTTAATTTAGAAGAGAATATTGGATTAAGTGCACTAATGATAGGGTTCGTTTCTAGTTATGACTTATACAATTAGCGTAATTTCCTCAGAATTAATTGTTATAAAATAGTTTTAAGGTGTCGAGAGAAAGAGAGCAAAAATGTACAATGAAGATGAGTGAGAAACAAATAACACTTCATTACTAAATTTTTATCAAATCAATTATATTTTCAGATTGGGGAAAATAATAATTATTATTCTAACAGGTGATGCCACATCAAGAGGTTTGCAAGGAAATAAATTAGAAGTTTTGAGGAAAAAAAAACAAACATGAGAGTTGCGTAGCATTTTCCAACCGAAAATCCCCCAGGTAATACAGCGGTATCTCTTTGGACTAGTGCAGCTATAAACTGGGTTTCGATACTCTTGATGGGAAGAGCAGAGAAATCCCATCGTGTAACTTTGTGCTTAATTCCGAACAATCAATCAACCTACCGAATATTCTTACTACCCTGAAGCAAATAATTTAACAAAGTTCTTGGAAAGTTCACAAACTCTAATTTATTAAAGTTGGTTTTTTTAAATATATTTTATTTATTAAGTAATACGATTCTTATTTCTCATTCATTAATTTTACCTTTCATTTTAAGACGACTTTAGATAATAATTTCAATATCAAAACTTGTCAATATGTAGTTTATTGATTTTAATATATCATCATTTTATCATTTATCAATACATTTAATAAGTGTATATAGTGGATTCCATACCTTTCAAAAAACATTTTCTAAGTGTATGAACTATTTTCAGTATTTTTCAACTCACATAGCGGATTTAAGCTTCCTTACTGAACACTCATCAGTTTTCATACTAAATCCATTGTATCCAATGGACCTTTCTTTTTCAAATCAGAGACTGGTAATCATATACCAACATTGTTAAGCTGAAAACAAATAATGTTCTGTTTATTCTAGAAGTTTAGTATTCATTTGTTTTATAAAGGACTGAAAAAAAGAGTGGTGTAAAAATATTTATAGTATCACAAATAGTAGGCCTGTTGCTAGTTAATGTTGATTGTATATGTCACCAGATGATAATTTTCTCAATCAGTATAGAAAGTTACTAAAACCTGTAGTAAATAGTTACATCACTCCTTCTTTGACTATTCCCATGATTTACAACTACACAGATTGGAAACTCTTGCCCTTTTTGGGTTTTTAATAATGGTGATTTAGAGGTACAGATTAATCCCAAGATTAATCTCTCGAAGAACGCTATGTTACAGGAAATTCCCATATGAAGTTTCAATATTCAATGATTGTTCATATATGAAAAGCATTCTATCGCTTCAAAAATTGAATTTTTCGTGTTGAATAATATCAGTAAAGCAAAAAAAAATTGAGTCCAGGAAGTAAGGACGGGATATTCTGAAATAATTTAACAATTCGTGTAATAAAACTACAAATGTAACACAAGAGTTGTATTTCTTGTTTTCAAAACTTATAAACAGCTTTTGAACGATGTTCAGCAGGAAGCAGGTATGAAATCGAAGAAATATCTCGTCGCAATGGATGAATCCAAGCTCTTATGGAAGAAACTGAAATAAAAGTAGTGCTTTTTTATCACCATGTTGTTAAAAAACACTTCATCAACGGAACAAAACATGTTACACAAAGTTTTATTTTTTCTCCTGTGTACTTGTGGTGGTTTGAGGTTACAGATATAATTGTATCTTAAACGACTGGAAAGTTGAGAAAAATCTAAAATGAAGTTTGTGTGATATAGGGCGAATGAACCAACACTACTATAAATTGATGAAATTACACATTTGGATTGTCATCGGTACGACGTTTATTTGCTAATGGTTGATGAACTTTAGGTAGAGACGACAAGCTATGGGTCTTGGAAATTCCTCTGTACAATAGTTTATTCTCTTTCACTTCCACTTTAGTAATACCTTCTGTCAGTGAAAGACGTTATATCTCTCTGCATATTTCTTTCACTCTTTTAAATAATATTTACAACAGAAAAACTTAATATCTTGTCCTTCTAAATATATAGGCCCGGCATGGCCAGGTGGGTTAAGGCGTTCGGGATCTGAGGGTCCCGGGGTCGAATCCGATTGCACCAAACATGCTCGCCCTTTCAGCCGTGGGGGCGTTATAATATGACGGTCAATCCCACTAATGACTGATAAAAGAGTAGCTCAAGAGTTGGCGGTGGGTGGTGATGACTAGCTGCCTTCCCCCAGTCTTACACTGCTAAATTTAGTTAAAGTAAAAACGTGATAGTATAGGTAGTTTTGCTACTTTTAATACACATAATACATATATATTGTAATGTGATAAGGCTTAGACTGATATCCGCTGAAGTACTAAACTTTATAAAATCATGTGCAAAATCTGATTATCAGTAAATATATATACACTGCTGGCCAAAATCTTAAGGCCGATAAACGTAAATTAAAAATATGCATTTTGCGTTGTTAAACTCAACCACTCATTTGAGTAGAGCTTCGGAAGATGAAAATAAGAAAAAGGAAAATAAAAAAAAACCTTTTTAGCATTTAATAGGGAAAATGTGAACACCATGAAATTAGCCTAAATACTAGCTGGTCAAAAGTTTAAGACCTTACTAGGAAGAAGTCCTAAACAAGGTAGGAATTGCCCAACAAGAGGTATCAGTAGTGAGTTGTACATCCGTCATTGCGAATAACTTCAAACATTCGCTTTGACATGGTCGATATAAGCGATTGCAGAATGTTGGCTGGAATGTTATTCCAAGTGGTGAAGATGGCTTCACAAAGATCATGTACTGTTTGGAATTGTCGTCTATTTCTATAGACGTCCCTTGCAATCCATCACCACACATATTCAATGGGGATCAGTTCGGGCGAACACGCTGGATAGTCCAAAAGAATCACGTTATTCGCCATGAAAAAGTCCTTTGTCCTGCGGGCATTGTGGATTGCAGGGTTGACCTACTAAAAGATCCAGTCATTTCCACACAAGCTAGGGCCTTCAGTCAATATGGATGCTCTCTCTAACATGCCAATGTAGCCAGCTGCTATTTGACGCCCCTGTATAATCTGAAGCTCCATTTTTCCACGGAAGGAGAAAGCATTCCAGATCATGATGGAGCCTTCTCCCCTGTGTCGTGTAGAAAATGTGTCTTGTGGGAGATCCTTATTGTACCAGTAACGTTGGAAACCATCTGGATCACCCAGGTTCAATTTTTTCTCATCAGAGAACAAACCCTTCTTCCACTTTTCTACGTCCCATGTTTGGTGCTTATCAACAAAGTTAAACCGAGCTGTTTCATGGTATGGAAGGAGTCGTGGCCTTTGAAGACGTTTGTGGTTTTTAAAGCTTTTCTTCCGTAGATGCCGTCTTATTGTTCTTGAGCTTCATTCTGCGTCCGTTGGAGCCTTAATCTGGTCCGACGATCGGCTGGTGTCTTGCTCGACAATCCGTTGAATCTTCCTGTTCAACGCCGGCAAAATTTTCTTGGGCCGACTACTTGAAATTCTCGTTCCGTATCCCTCAGGGTCTTTTAAGAAATTTGCAACAGCAGTTTTACTACGCCCAATCTCACCAGCGATGGCACGTTGAGAGAGACCTTGCTTTTGCAATTCGACAATTCTGCCACGTTCAAACACTGTCGACTGTTTAGCCTTTGCCATGTTTTTACCCAACGTAACACAGGAGATGTCAGTGGGAGATATTAACAACGCCAATGCTTGAACACAAATGACTAAATTTCGTTACGTGTTTACCGATTAACGCTTCGTTTCAGCATGGTCTTAAATTTTTGACCAGGTAATACTTATATTAATTTCATAGTGTTCTCATTTTTATTTTTATTTTCCCTTTTCATCTTTCAAAGCTCTACTCAAATAAGTGGTTGAGTCCAAAAAAGGAAAATGCATATTTTTCTTTATGTTCATTGGCCTTACGATTTTGGCCAGCGGTGTATATAGACCTTGACAGACAGAGAGATAAATACATATTTATATTGAAAATCCATATTTTCCGAAATAGAAAGATTTTCGTTTGAGATTTCATGTTTATTTTTTTATTTTCTAATACGCTAGCCATCCCTTCGTTAGCATTGTAAGACTAGAGAGTGGGCAGCTAGTCATCACCACGCTCCGTCAACTCTTGGGCTATTGTTTTAGCAACGAACGAATAGTGGGACTGACCTTCATATTATAACACCACCACGGTTGAAATGTGAGCAGGTTTGAAAGGACAGAGATTCGAACCCGCGACCCTCGGATTTCGAGTCGAGCGTGCTTTCCACGTGGCCATGCCGAACCTCATGTTTATCTATTTATTCTATAGCATCAAGTCCATTCTATTATGTTCAATCATCACATAATTAATAGACTAAAAAAAGAGTTCAAAATGTATCACTTGCATACATCTCCAAGATTATCATACGTCTTAATCTATATCGCAAAAGTGAGATAAAGTTATTATAACATTAACTTTGATGAATATAATTTATCTAAACAAAAATATCATACTACAAAGAGTAGGAAGTATGAAAATAGTCGTTTCCTTTTATTATTAATGTCCCTCAAAAAAAGAATATTTATCTTTAACACAATGCACAGACAGGTACAAGACCAAAAGGAAAAATAAACACCCAGCCGGCATCACACGTTTATTTATTATTAAAGTGAATATTTAACAATTCCCTCAAAATGTTTTGTAAGGAGAACTGAGTGATAGCTTAATAGGTTTCAAGATCAGAGATATGCTACGGAGAGATTTAAATATTTGAAATTCTAGGCCCCGTGGTAATTAAAACTAATTATATTAGTTGTGAAACCACCAGTCTTACAGTGTTATGTCTTTGAACTTATAGTACTATAAACCTGGTTTCAGTACCCTTAGTGTGTACAGCACAGATTGGCTTTTATGTTGCATTGTGCCTAAATGTGTACACACTTACAAACAATTAATTGTGAGAAGGTTTATTCAAGTCAGATATCTAGAAATTCAAGAATTCAATTTAACGAATATGTTTTCGACATACATCTCACTCAACTATATGTAAATCTGTTTTATGAAGAAGGGTTAATAATATGTTTATAATAAATTATATTTTATTTATTAGTGAGATGACTATTCTGTTACAAGGAGAGAAGCTCACATAAAACCTTAGCTCTTGAAACTTGGACAACTGTAAAAATAATATAAACTTTTACTGCCATGAAGGAATAAGTTACATGTTTATTGCTCGTTACCCATTTTTTGTTATGTTTTTGCTAATAACTTCATCTGTGGTGTAAATTATCTTGTTATCTACTATGATTGATGCGCGTTGACAACTCCTTGACATTGAGGTTGACTAATATTAATCAGATGAGGCATTGCTTAGAAACTAATAAATTAGATGTTTAACCAGATTATTATTCCTCAAAATAAAAATGGTGTAAAGCAGTGATAAAAATTAAAAGACTCTTTGATTTTCTTATTTTAAGAAATAGAAATTGTATTTAAACTTTTACATACAAGGATTAATTTGAATGATTGTCTTTGAAATCCTAAAATTTAAATTTCATAATTTAGAAAAACTAAAGAAGGTGAAACGTTACTGCGTAAAAATAAACTCTCAAAGAGGATTCCTAAACGTAGCGACGGAATCTCCTAGAGAAAGTTCTGTACCTTAAGTTTACCCTATATGGGATATGAATTTCCACCCTTGTGTTTGTTGTGCATGGAGATCTTTAAAGAGGAGAAAAATATCATGGTGGTTGAGTGGTGTCTGGGAATATTGCAACCTACCACTTTGTCCTTGAAGTCCTGCAAATGAGTGGTTTTGGAATGCCCCAGCCAATGAAACAATTGACTGGTCCTTTTGTAATAGGGTCATATGAGTATCAGTGTCAGCATCTGTGTCATTGGGTGTTGTGCACATTGCGTCTGGTAATGGTGTGTGGGTATAGTGCTCACGTAATCCTAGAGTTGCTGCAGTGTCTTTCTTTGGCATTGTAGTGCAAGCTAATGTACGATTCCATGATAGGTAAGGTCAGTAGGTACTGAACCAGTTTCTATTTATTATGGATCTTCCAATCTTTTAAAATGTTAAAATAGTAAATATCAGCTTATATGTAAACAACCACGTGTAGTGGACACTTCTTCACAACGACCAAAGTCAGATCCAATACTTCGATATCTAATTTTTCATTATTTATCTAACAAATCATTAAGACAAACGTCTTACCCTTTTTGATTCAGGAATTACAGAGCCTTGCTGTCTCCTCCAACGCAGTCAGGAAATTATACTCTTGAGACATTTTGTTGGAAACATCTATACTTAAATATAGTGAGCTCATACTGAGGTCACTATTCATGCTACTTTGAATTCCTATCGAGGGATGATCGCTGAGAAGGATATGTTTTTGTTGGTTTTACTGATCGTTTAATACAAACCATTTTTAAACTGCATTTAAGGTAAAAGAGTTTCCATATTAATTTCACAATTTTATTAATCAAGTTTTTCTTTTAATTTTCAGGATTATATTCTGTAACTTTCAAATCTGTTTATAATAGTTTTAGATGTACAAAGCAAATGAAACAGTTTCATATTTCTATCTTTACTTTTCTTAAAAGAATTTTAAATTACAAGTGACGATATTTCTGAATCATTTCAGGAGGAACAAAGTTTATGACTCACACGACCCGTTTTTTTTAAAACAAAGATAGATACCGTATTTGTAAAGTTATGTAGGTACTTTACATTAATTTCCTGGAATAGATATGCTTTCAGATAAATGCTACTTTTATTGTTACTGATACATTTCTCTTACTACAAAAGAATAAAGATATACGTGTAGCCTGTAGATTTTATATTTTCTGCGATGACATGTTATATAATCATTCTATAATAAACAAAATAAAACATGGGTTAAGACCGAAATTAACACCAATTATTAGTGCATACAAAATACTACAGATAGATACGTATTTAGTGTACAATATATGATATTCATTCACAGCTTTTAATAAAAAGTAACTAAACTACATACATATAGGCCTTTATCCTGTGAAAGTGGGTTTTCTCGGGACACTCCCATTTCCTCCCACATCCAAATCTCAGGCATTGGATGTTTAGAACCCAGAAAAGGCAATATTCTTGTCTAGCCCTGAATCGGGCCGTTTTAAATTGATATCACATCGGCTTTTCGGACTGCGGGCTCCGGCCTGGCTTTTTTCTCTTGTGCTACCTTTGTCTCGCTTCCCCCTTTCTCACTTGTCATTTTTATAATGCCCCATTGCACTTTATCACATTAAAGAAGTCAAAGTAAAATACAGGTAAATTCCCAAGCAAAATTAAATAATATTTCATGTGAGGGCACGAAGAGAAACCACAACGTTCCTGACCACCCCTGTTGGGGAGAGAATTCTTCAGACTTCTTTCTCTCTAAACTAAACCACTGCCAAGTTCTTTTGGGTTTTTACATACCTCAAAACTCCAAACAGCTCATGTGAAGCCAAATCAGTAAATAAACTCATTAAAATTAATTAAAGTCATAAATTAGTACACAAAAAGATAAAACCTGATTTTTTTCAATAACACTTTTTAAGTTTAGAAATACGTCTTGAAGAACAAAATTCGTTAGAAGATGTATTTATTTAATGCTTATTTGTAATTAAGCACAAAACTATACAATGGGTTATCTGTTCTCTGCTTACCACGGGTATTGAAACGCGATTTTCAGCTGTGTTTCTTCCCTGTTGGAAGAGTAAGCACGTTCATATTGAAGAAGTTTTACTTAGTTATGTCAGAATTATAAAGAATAATCGGTTTTCTTAAAACCTAAATCTTCCAGGCTTTAATCTTATTACTTTTCTCAAAATGCCCTAAACTGTTTAAGGAAACAAACAGAAACAAAAACTGATCGAACAAATAATTCAAAAGGTTAAAGAAATATCAGCTGTGATTAACATAAGTGAGGTAATTAAGTTCCAAAATGAAAATTGAGAGAAACTATTGAGGAACTCTCAGTCCCTAATAAAAAACTTGAAGTTTCTACTAGCTATAAAAATTGCATAATTTGAGCTTTGTCCTGTAAACGTTAAACGTATTGCTCATTCTTATACAAATGCGATTGGAAAAAAAAAATTATTGCAATACTATTTCACTGACCCTCGACTTATAAAGAAGATATTTCACTGATAAACAAAATTAAGAATCTAAGATATTTGAAACTGTTCAGTAATTTGTTAGAACCTCATATAAGCTGTAACACATTTAAAGGTAATCCCAATAATGACTAGAACATACACTGGTTGTAGCATTATTTTAGAGGATATATCTCTAATAATCAAGTTTAAACTTATAAATATCGTATAAAGGAAGACATTAATTCACTTGATCATCGCTTGGCTTCAAATACTTATGAAATGATTATAAAATTATAGACTATTATATAAATTAAAACAACGTATCTCAGAACAACTGGTACAGGTTTTAACACTTTAACTAATAAAGGAGAGAACAACGTTTCGACTTTTCATCGTCATTTTCAGCTCAACAAAGAGAGAGTTTGCAACTGATCACATGTCTTAGTTACCAGAGTATAAACGGATATGGATTGTAGAGGGCGTTGCTGTTAGATGTTAAGCTATTAATTAATATAGGTATGAAAAGGTGTTCCTTTGTATTGGTTTAATTTTGGTTTTTGTTATTGTATAAGCAGGGCTTCTTTGATTATATTTGTTTTCTAACTTAATATCTGGGTGTTATCTTTCGTTATGTTGTGTTTATCTGATTTCCAGTGTTCAAAAACGTGTGAAGGTGTTGTTGTTTTTTTGTGTGTGTGTCATTTTTGAATTTGGTTTCCATTTTTCTGCTTGTTTCTACAATATAAAAGTCGTGGTAGTTATTGAATTGTATTTTATAAATGACGTTGGTGTTGTGTTTGTCAGAGTAGATTTTACATAGTAAGGACCTTAAGTTTGTACCGGCTTTTTGAATAAATTTGACATTTACTGGAATTTTTATTGTAATAAGTTTTTCCAAATGTTGGTTATTTTTTCGCTGATGTCGGGAAATATGGTGTGCAGCAGTGTAAGGTTTTGTAGTTTGTTGTACCTTGGATTTTATAATATTTTGTTTTTGTTGATCTAGGTGTGTGGATATAATTTTTTCCACGGTTTTTGGAGGAAATTTGCTGATGTTAATGAAGTTTTGTTTTATTTTGTTGATTTTATCGTTAATTTTATCGAGTGAGCATAGTTTTGTGGCTGTGTTTATTTGGTTGCTTATCATGTTGAGTTTTTTTTTTTCGTGTACTTAATCCCAGGGAATGTATAATCCGATATGGGTGATATGTCTATCGATTTCTGTTTTAAACTGTCTATCGGTTCTTGTGATGTGGCAGTTGAGAAATGATGTTTGTTAGTTTTATTTCCTGTTCACAGATGAACTTAATGTTCGGGTGTACAGAGTTAACATGGTTTAAAAAACTAAATGTGCGTTTTGTAGATGTGAATTTAGCAGCTGCATTGTCAACATATCTGTACAAGTATGGTGGTGGATGTAAGGCTGAATCTATCGCTTGAGATTTGATTTGTGTCACATAAATGTTGGCTAGAAGTGGTGACACGGGATTCCCCATACCTTGGCCATTCATTTGTAGGTAGTTTGGTCATTGAACATAAAGTTAGTTTTAGTGGCAATGAATTCTCTAAGGGTTGCTAATTGGTTTTTGGGGACGTGTATCAATGGGTTGGGGTCTTGAATATAAAGTTCTAAGGTTATCTTGAAGGCTTCCGTCGTTGGGACTTCTGTGGAGAAGTAGATTACATCAAAACTGGCCATTAAAACTTCATGAATTATTTGATTAAGAATAGTTTTGAAGTAAAAGAGTTTTTAAAAAGGAGTCAGCTGATGTTACATAATTAGAAAATTCCTACGCTGTGTAGTTACCGAGTTTGTAGCTAAATGGTTTATAGGTCTACATTATGGGTCGTAGTGGACACTCGGGGTTGTGAGGTTTGGTGGTGCCGTAGAGTTGTAGTGTGCGGGATTCAGTTTTTGTAGGTAAGAATAAGGTTTTCTGAGATTGTTAGTTTTTTCCATTCGTAGTCGTATATTTTTAATTTGTTTTCATGTGTTTTTGTTCGATTTGTGTTTATTAGTTTAAATGTATTGGTATCTAATAAGACGTTGTTCATTTTTTACTCTAAATGTTCAAATTAGAATAGAATTGTTAAGCGTTTATTTGTGTCTCATTTCATTGTAAATAGACCATGCTGTTCGCCTTAAGTGTCACGGAGATTGAGCAGGAGGATTCGACGGGTTGTCCAGCAAGACACCAGCCGATCGTCAATTCAGATGAACACCCTTACGGACGCAGAGTGCAGCTCAAGACTAATAAAACAGCATCTACGAGAGAAAGGCTTTAAAAACCGTAAACGTCTTCAAAGGCCACGCCTCCTTTCACACCACGAAACAGTTCGGCTAAACATTGCTGAGAAGCACCAAACATGAGACATATAAAAAATTTAACCTGGATGGTCCAGATGGCTTCCAACGTTACTAGCACGATAAGGATATCCCACCGGAGACATTTTCTACACGACACAGTGGAGGACGTTCCATCATGATCTGGGGTGCTTTATCCTTCCATGGAACAATGGCACTTCAGGTTATACAGGACGTCAAACAGCAGCTGGCTACATTGGCATGTTGGAGAGAGCATCCTTATTGACTGAAGGCCCTCACTTGTGTGGAAATGACTGGATCTTTCAGCAGGACAACGCTGCAATCCACAATGCTCGCAGGACAAATGACTTTTTCATGGCAAATAACTTGATTCTTTGGTACCATCCAGCGTGTTCGCCCGAACTGAACCCCATTGCAAATGTTTGGTAGTGGATGACAAGGGAAGTCTGTAGAAATGGACGTCAAATCCAAACAGTGCATGATCTTCGTGAAGCCATCTTCATCACTTGGAATAACATTTCAGCCAGCCTTCTGCAAACGCTTATATCGACCATGCCAAAGCGAATGTTTGCAGTTATTCGCAATGACGGCCATGCAACTCACTACTGAGACCTCTTGTTGCGCATTTCCTACCCTGTTTAGAACTGCTTTTTGGTATGGTCTTAAACAGAACTAGTTCCAAAACTGATTGATTTCTGGGTAACGAAAATTGTTGATAAAAAGAAACTTTAAGAACCTAACTTTATTTAACCTAGCCATCAAATTAACAGTAATTGTCTCAAAAAATGAGAATATGTAGTGTATATAAATGTTAAAACAGATCTAGTTGTGTTATTAATACTGTCCGAATAAAGGGTACGTTGAAATTAGATAAAAACTGGATATAGCAATAGCTATGAAATTTAGAATATTTTAAATGATAGACAGTCAAATGATAGAATTATTAGGTGGTGTCATTTGGGTACTGGGTGCAGAAAGGAGCACCTGAGATAAGGCAGAATCACCCACCTGACAGTTGTTACAAGTGGGCGTAGAATCTAGTTTATCCAATTAATGACGAAATTAAGGCTTCTGTAATGCAAACAAATATGTTTTAGGGCATTTTGCAGGAGAAGAATGTTGTAGATATTTTAACAAAGAGCAAATAAATAAAGTAGGATTCATACACTCGTAAAAATATGTTTGTTTTTATTTATATTAATAATGGTATAAACACCTTTAATAATCTAAAATATTTTATATAACATGAAAACTAATTATCCATTATTAATGAATAAACAAAGTGGTTATTTATTTTTTCATCAATATTAGAGCTTTGGTGGAGAAAACATATATGTATATATATATATATACACATCAGGTGATTTCATATGAAATGTCCGAAAATGTAATACAGAAAGTGCCTCATCATGTCTGTCTTTGAAGAAGGCTTTATTGAATAAAATATGTAGTAGGATGTGAAATAAAAATGTTCAGACAAATAAAAGAAACTAACCCAACTTCACATTTTTAGACCATTAATCTAATAAACCTTTACAAAACTGGATGAGTTTGAGAAGCACAATAGGAATATAATTCTTTATGAGTTTAAAAACGCAATAGTAAATAAAAAACTACATGAAACATTCAAGGTGTTTATGGTGCGGAGTCTCTCAATGAAAGAAAATGTTGGAGGTGGTTTCAGAAACTCGTATCAGGTGACTACAGCTTGAGTTTTGCTCCCCGTTCAGGTCGTCCTGTTGAGTTGAATGATAACTTGTACCGTAACGGTTGAAGAACTAGCATAAAAGCTAAATTCAACCCATTCAACAGTTTACCGTCTTCTACAATAGCTTATAAAGGTGTCAAAACTTAGAAAATAAATGGGTCTCTCATTATTTCACAGAAGCCAACCTTATAGCAAGAGTGGACATCTCCACTCTCGTGAATGTAACTCATCTGTATTGGACAGGTTAGTGACTGGGAATGAAAAATGGATAAATTATAAATATATTAAGCTCCGCAGACAATGGCTCAGTGCAGGTTAACTGGCTAAAGCAGAACCAAAAATGGACCTCCACTATAGGAAAGTCTTATTAAGTTGTTGATGAGATATTGTTGGTGTGATCCACTTTGAGTTGTTGCCACTCAACGTAACGATTACATAAAACTTCTACTATCAACAGTTAGCTCGCTTGAATGTTACACTGAAAGAAAAGAGACCTGGTTTGGTCAATCGTAAAGGTGTTGTGTTAAACTAGGATAATGCACGGCTCCATAAACCAAGGACCACATCTACAAAAATTGAAGGGCTAGAATGGGAGAAACTTCAACATTCTGATTATTATCCAGACCTTGCCCCATCTAATTATCCTCTCTTTCAAAGTTTTCAGAACTATCTTGATGGGAAAGAGCTTGGAACACAAGAAGATGTTAAAACTGCCCTCTCTACATTCTTTTCCTCCAAACACCAAGAATTTTATGGAAGTGTTATTCAGAAGCTCGTGAATCGTTCGCAGGATGTAATTAATAATAATGGAACAAACATTATCGATTAGATAACATTAAGAGCGTTTGAAATCATTTCTATTTTACTGACCCTAAAATCTGAAATTACTTAAAGGATGACCTGATATAGATGTTTATTAACAATGTGTATTTTTTTGCTATTTATATTTATGTTGTATTTGTTGTTTTTAACGCAGTTCTTCATTTTAATTTTGTTTATCTTGATGTTTAAGTACTGGTTTTGCTATATATGTGTGTGTGTATGTGTCCTTATATATATAAATATATATTAGCGCACACACCATACACGTATTCATTAGTAATTCTCATTTACAAAGGGTTAAATTAAAAATGAATATGTGCTACGTTTTAGTGGAACAAGTTATTTAAATGTAGTTTATGTAATAGAGTAGTAGTTTATATTTTATTCTTGTGGCTGACAACAGTCCGAACAAATGCGAGACAAACATATCCTTGTTTTAGCAATAACAATCAACTCTCGCTCAAATACATACAAAATGAAAGAGAAAATATAAAATTCGGTAGTTCGGAATATATTTAGTATGTTTTATAACTTACAACTAAATTAACTTGTAACTAGAACCGTGCTCGACTCGTAACCTGAGGGTCACGGGTTCAAATCCCAGTCACACCAAAGTTGCTCATCCTTTCAGCCGTTGGGACATTACACTATGACAGTTAATCCCAATATTCGTTTACAAAAGTAGCCCAAGAAGTGGCGGTGGGTGGTGATGACTAGGTGCTTTCCATCTAGTCTTACAATGCTAAATAATGGACGACAAACAAACAAACACTCTTTAATCCAAATTTTAAATTAAACCATATTAACCTATAGATTCATGAAAAAGTAATTATCTCCTGTGAACAAATACTTGTTATATATTGTTAATTTCCAAAGTTATTACTTCTCAGCTATTTTTATTCCAAACTGAACACAAGTGTACATCAATGTACATGTACCAAAATAAAATTCAAAATGCAGCAACAATTTGAAAATAAACAACTGAACTTTACACTTGTTTTTTTGCAAATTCACCCCGGATCAAATACACATGACAAGTTACTATTACCAGGTCTAATATAACCTTATGGCTTTGAACACTTTCCTCTTCCTTTACCTTTGGACGTTTTGACAGATTTCCTGCTTCTATTTTTTTTGACATTCAAGAGATCAAGCAACTGAAGAACACACCTATCTGCATTTTTTCAGATATGGTAATTTTCCTGGACTCATCATAGAGCTTCAGAACAAATCTTTCAATAAAGTTGAAAGTTTTCTTGAGTTTTGTTGGAAATGGAAAGTTGAAGATATAAAAACTCCCTACATACATAGTGAATGCTTCCACAAAATCTTCAGTGGCACAAATATCAAAGACATCAACATATAGTTTGAATTCCTGATCACAAAACTGAGAAATTGAACCACATTGAATGTACATACCACTCTCAGCAGGTTCCCTAACTTCAGTACCGACCATGATACTTTCACTTTCTTTTAGAAGAAAAGGGATACCAAGAATGGCAATACTAGATGTAACATCAGGCATGTGTGAGGACTGTTTCATAAGAAATGCTAGCAATGGATTATGTTCTGGTGATATGTTTCTGTCATGCAGGTGAAAATTTACTGAGTCCTTATACTGAGAGAGAAAGTTGGACACCTTTTTCTGCATCATTTCCTAGCCGCATAAATTCATTCAATAGTTGTGCTGGTGATGCCACAGGGAAAGGATGATGCTCTATAAGTTCATTGAAAGAAGTGTTGTCAATGACCAGTTTCCTACGAACATGCAGAGTTTTGTCCATAAACAAGTCCACTTTACAAAGATCACCCTCTTATCTGCAATACAGACGAGTTTTCATCCATTCCTTGTGTTTTTCGGTGGAAGTTTCAGCCTTCCCAACTGGCTTTTCACACAAGTATTGCTTTAATCCATATAGCCTCCGTTCTGAGATGCGGTTTGGAAATGGGGTTTCATTTGTTGCAGTTTTCGTCTTTTTCTTTCTTTCTTGGACTATAGGCAATGATGAATCCTTCCGCTTTCTATTATTCTGGAATTTCTGACGAAGCCTCATCCTCCACAGTTCCTGCAATTAGAATTGACAGAATTAGTTCTATTGAGAATGAATAACAAAACTTCCCTAGTATAACTATAATTATTTTAAACAGTATTTCTTTTAAACCACTTTTGGCATTTTCTAGGTTTAATCTAAAAAACTGAAAGCCACAAACATACTGGTTAATAAATAAGTTGTACGAGTTCATCTTGACAATGCATTCTCTTTAGCATTAAATTAATTGAGTTTCATTAGTTAAGTCATGTTACATCGTATACAAACAAAACAAATATTTCAAAGTATCAAAATAGTATTTTCCACAGCCCCTCCTTGGTAGATATATGTACTTGTGTGTATTTTAAAAAATATATAACTTTCCAAAAAATTTTCACTTGTTTCTTCACTAATATTTTGCAACACAAAAAATGCCATTTAATTTATTTTGTAACTAATGAACATATATCTTGCAGAATACATTTACACCCTTACGAGTGGTGATATGGTCATTCCTGTTATGCACTTTGGGACGAATTTTATTGGGCTCATTGGCTTTTGAGCTCATAAAGTCAAATGTATAGATAAAAGAATATATTTGTGATGAAATATATTTCGCAACAAACATAACATAATGCACATGTAGATAGTACTTACACGAACTCCTTGGGGTGTTAGATTTGAGGCACCTGGCAGCTGAGGGAAGCGCTTACATATTTCATCCACTACTTAATCATACTGCCTTGAAGTGGGATATCTGGAAAATAGAGGTTAAGCAGGCTATCAAGTACAGATGAAGACATCTGAAGAGATATAATTACACGCTTGTAATCAGAAATGGTACACATGGTATACACTGCACAGCACTTACAAGGTATAGCTGTAAACCTCAGTGTTGACTGCATCCAGTAAATGGAAGCGACCTTTCTCAACAGACTTCCCTTGCGACAACAGCAAAGCAGTAGATCTTGGCAGACTTGACAAATTTTTCAGCTTAAAGGTTACTGGCCAAGGCTTGAATCCTAAGATGCTGACCAAAGAAAATATCAAATAGTTCAAAACACTTACAAATTGGGGTTGACTGATTGCAATGAAATACTAACTAAGGCCTAATTGTCTCAAGTGAAAGATGAAATTATTTCTCCAACAGATTGAAAGATATGTTTGACATTCATTAGGTTTATATCTTACCATGATGATATAAACTGAATTTACTCAGTACTGGGACCGGGTAAAGATACACTCTGCTTGCTTAAAAGCACTTTAGGGTTTGGTGGATTCTGGTCAAAAATACATTTTTAACGGGTCTAAATTTCTAATAAAAATTAACAACAGTAATTGTGCTATGTTGAATAATGTATATTGAACAATTTTACTTCTTTTCTTTGCAATAAATATTCTGCAGAGTAATTTCCAGTGACTACATAAATGATTATAATCACTCATATTTAAATAGATTGCTCATTCTTACAAACGACTTACCAGAACAGCTATCTCTCCGTCAAAGGCCCCAGCATTAGAAACCAGAGAAACGCGCAACTTTGCTCGTGGTTTTGGAATGTCAGACCATTGAACATCCACCCAGTCCTGCCAGTCTTCCATGTACACTTGAGCTGACAAGTTGGTAGCATCTACATCCAGATTTAGGTTTTCAGAAATCTTACTGGGCAACAATCCCAGATCATTCACTGACATCACAATTTTTTTATTGTAGGTAATGAGGTAGGATAAAACCATCTCTCTGGAATCTAAAAGTATGGTACTGATCAAAAATGATTTATATGTATACACATGCAGAAAAGTTGTCATTGAAGAACAACTACAAAACACCAAAAAGATATATTAAATTTCCACAAATTTAACATCAGCATGACTGGTATATTTCAGTTAAATGAGTAATTTGGTTGTTTCCCAAACAAACAGTAGCTTTTAAAAGGTGAAAGCAAATATAAGTAGTCTGACCTCAATAGATGGTGATGATAGTGGTGATTTTGGTGCAAATATGCATGATACATATTAATATGACACAAGTTCTCTCTGTTTGAAAATTTTGATCAAATGTGTCACAAAAAGGAAGAAACATATTTACATAAAGTATGTCAAATATTTAGATGAAATTTGACATTGGAAGGTTCACACCAAGTTACATAAAATAGGTTAAAATTTACCACTGATTACCGAGTTCTATTTAAAATTTGTCATCATTCAGTCGCCACGAATGTAGTGATGTAGGATGATCATATTTTTACCTTTGTTCACATAACAAGGCAATGGGTAATGTTCATAAAGATCTGGAATGCTCAGGAGTTCATAGCTTCCCATTGGCTTTGCAATGCAAGCATGAAGATGCCTGTGATAATCAACAGTTCGGTATCTTTGACAATACAAAAAAGGTTTTCCCAAAGAAGAAAGCAACAGATCACTGAATAAAATTGAAGACTGTCGAATTCACAGCTACTGACAACCATTGTCCCTGTGTTGTATGTGAGGCAATTGACTGTACAACTTGATGCTTTAGTGACAAAATCGCCTTCCCAAACAAATACACTGACATGGTTTCGCTCTTCTTTGAGTGAATTCACAGGCAATCTGACAGGCATCTATTCCAAGAAATCCATTGCTTTCCAAATGTGAACAGAGTTTATACTGGTGTCTCATTGCCATTGTTTTGGCTATATTCCTCCTGTTTCTGGTACGTCTTGCAACATCAACAAAAAACTATGTTTGGTCTCAAATCTCAAGGTCCACACATTCATCAGTGGACCAAATCTGCGGGTCATCTCTGGGTAATGCAAAGTAAAATGTCCCTTTGGCTTGAGAGTAATATTTGGAAATTCTTTTTCATAAAGAGAATGGAACTGTTGTATCACATCATTTAAGAATTCAATGCTTGCATATGACATTGATGGACACTATCAATTCTGCCATATTCAGCAGAGCCAACAGAACTTCCCATTTCTTGTTGCCTTCTGGCACTGCATCACCCACCAGTAATGGAAATAACCTTAAGAGACACTAAACTTGTACAGATGTTTGCTTATGTGTACAGACCTTCTCAAAATAACAAGCTCAGACCTATTGATTTTTCAGTTCCTTTGTCATGGAACTCTTTTATTCTGCCTGCAAGGTACTGAAGACTAAAGTATCCAGACAAGACATACTGATCTATGAGTAAAACTAAAATATCTGACACCAAACCAAAAATGGTCATGTAGTATATCAGGTGGTAGTGCATTTGCCACATAAAATTGCTGCATAACGTTCAAAAGCGATATTTTTTTAATCCCATATGTACTTGACAAAGTCGGTTAAGTTTCGGCCATTGCAACTTGGTAATTATAGGATGCAATAGATCTCTCTGTACATTTTGAAATATCAGTCAACTTTCTTAAATCATCCCGCGTTACCATGTGGAATCTACATGGTCTGAGAGCAGAAAATGATTAAAAAAACCCTCCAATAGCATGGCTTTTAAATTATCTGCACAACAACAAGAGGTGCACCTCTGAATTTGAATGTTCCCTCTGGTTTGACAATATCAATACCAATGTTTTCAAGAACAGATAGTTCTTCAATCAAAGGTCTCATCACTGTATTTAGCCCATGTTTTTTTTTATATTTTGGCTCTTTACCAAGATTGCTAAGAATATACAATGAAGCTGAGATCTCAAAGCAGGTTCAATATTGCCTAACTGATAGTAGAAAGCAGCATATTTTTAAGCAGGAACTCGTATTCCAGCCTTGTTCACAGCTTGTCAGATTAGAGAATAATTTGAAGGGCAAGGGGAGTTTCTTGCCAGAATGGATAGTTTTTTAAATGTTCACCATCAACGACATCTCTAAGACAGTCATCAGCTGACTGGCGAGAATAAACAACCTGGCTAAAAATATCATCATGTTCAAGCAAACACTTCAAAGCATCTAATAAAGAAACATACTGTATTGTGTTATGTTTCCCATCACCAGCAATTCCCAGGTCATACTCAACAGGTTTTACAAATGCCAAATTATCTTCAATGTAAGACTGGAAATTATTGTGGTCAATGAACTTTTCAATCATGGAATAAAAGTAAAGACTTTCTTTCTTGCAAGCTTCCGTCACTGCAACTATACTATTTCTAGAAACCCCCTCACTGATCAATGTTCTTTTTATGGTTTGGGATAAATGTTCATCTTTGGCAGCCATAAGAGAACTTGTAGTTTTGTAAGTATTTTTTTTCATTTTCACGTAGCTGCAGAATTGTTTTAGATAAGATTTTTCGCTTGTCTGTGACAACCATCTCCTTATTACCATGAACTGCCTCATCACTCTCAGAGTTTTTATACCTACTACTGGGCACATTCACCATCAGCTTCATTATCATGCATACTGTTGGTAGCAAACTAGCCATGCTTTTTATTTATATGTCTTTTCAAACATCTGATGCTTTTGAATGGTCTTTCTTTTTTTTTCAATTTCGCACAAAGCTACTCGAGGGCTATCTGTGCTAGCCGTCCCTAATTTAGCAGTGTAAGACTGGAGGGAAGGCAGCTAGTCATCACCACCCACCGCTAACTCTTGGGCTACTCTTTTACCAACGAATAGTGGGATTGACCGAAACATTATAACTCCCCCACGGCTGGGAGGGCGAGCATGTTTGGCGCGACGGGGATGCGAACCCGAGACCCTCACATTACGAGTCGCACGCCTTAACACGCTTGGCCATGCCGGGCCCTTGAATGGTCTTTCACATCCAATAACCCCACATGGGACAACAAATCCAGGCTCATACTTATGAACCAAAATAAATACAGACGAGGTCCCTTTTAATGAGCATACAACTTTCATCTGTGTAGCGATGGCCGTAACAAATCTTTTTAGCAGCGGTGTAGAGCAGCAACATGGATCATTGCGGGCTTTTGATTCTAGCACAAGATATCCATTCAAGATACCAAATATGTGCATTTGTGATGTCAAGACTGGGGAATGTTTTCGATTTCATACTTGCTTCAAAGCATTAACTGAATATAAATATTCCTACTCTACCATCACTAAACTACAGTAGTACAGACCTACATTATGTAACGGGCAACCATCCTTGTTTACACATAACGAGTTGTACAAAAAACATACGGATGGATTCACTTCAGCTAATCTAGAAAGTTAAACATTCGTATTCTTATATTGTTTTATTGAAACGATTAATATTTCTTCTTTCCGTCATCTGCGCGGTTGCATGACAATTGTGCAATGTCAGTACAAGTTTCGCTCATTATAAATTCTATAAACGCTGTATGTTATTCTCCAATGTGCGACAAAATATTGCTGTGTGTGATTTCTCCCCCCCCCCGTCCCCTTTTTGTTTATAGTGTCATCCCTACCTTTGGCTGCCGCTAAGGAGTGGACCGTGCCTTCTTCGCTCCCTCCCTGTATATGTATTGTTGTATGTGAGCCCCTAAATCGCTCCTCGACCACCTTGAGGAATGATCAATCTTTCTCCACAAACAACACCTACAGCCCTCCTTGCACAAGGAACTCCTGCCTTCAGATAAACTCGACCTGGTACACCCCTATGGAAAAGAGATGGTCTCGCTCGCGTCTAATGTAGCTGCTTTCCATTTGTACTCGATTTGCGCTGCGGACCACAAGACGAATCGGATGCATTTTCCGGACGTGTAGTGTCAGCGCGAGTGTTAACCGCTTGGGGAAAGCTTATTTCAGTCATAACTTAGACCAGTGGTTCCCAACCAGGGGGTGCGAGATAACATATGTTTTGGCCACCTTCACCTTTATTCTTAAATAAATAATTACTGTGAGAACATATTAAACTCTTTTAGGGGTGCGGGGCATGAAAAAGGTTGGGAACCACTGACTTAGATTGTTGTGGATTGAAATAATAAATCTATTGATTATTGGATTTCATATTCGAATATTCCAACACACCCACACAACAATATAAAAACATAACTGTCAAATAAAACAGTGAAGAAATAGTAGTGGTCGCTAAATAAGATTTATTTAGGTAGGATTTATTTTGTGTGAAAGAAATGTATCCCCCCCAAATAAAAGCAAAATTAATAAATAAATTCTTGCAAAGTTTAGCCCTGGTCACGTTTCAATTGTTGCATTTATGGAACAAAATTCATCTATACAGTCATTTGCTTGAACTGCGCCTTAATGCTATAAGAAACATCAAGAGTGTCAATTTATGAGTTAATGCTATCTATGGTGTTGGTCTTCCTGACTACGAAGTAGTTCTTAAGACTAGCATAGCAGTGCTGCTATGAAGTAGTCAAGATGGCTGGGAAGTGGTCAAACAGACTGGAACATGGTCATTCTGACTGGGAAGTAGTCAAACTAACTAATTACTTAAATTGACTAAGAGTCAGTCAAACTGATTAAGAGTCGGTCAAACTCACGAGTAATAGATCATTGTTACTACTTAATAGTCAATTTCATATCCACGACTACAAAATGATAGTCATTTTGCTTATTGATACATTTTAGATAGTCAGTTTGACAACGACCACGATATCCTCTAAAGCAGAAGATAGACGTGACTATGCCCTGGTAGTTGTAATGAACAACTTTTATTTAGAGTGCTACTTGTTTTAGTTGATTGTGTAAATAATATAACTTCCAATTTGGGGACATTTTTTATTTTCAAGTGTTACAGAAGTTTTATATATGGTTTGGTCGCGGTTGTGGATTTGTTGTGGCAATGTTCAGAGTGTAGGAAAACTTCCTTATAAATAAATCATTAGCAAACAAGAAACAGATACGTTGGTATTTGTATCTATTAAAATAATTTCATTCCCACACTTAAAGAATAACTTAGGATTACCTAACTGCTCATATTTGAGTGTCGCCTGCCCATGGGATGAAATAATATTAGAATGTGGGCCCACTACACTTATCCTATCTTTTCTGTTATTGAGAAAATTGGAAAGATATTATATAATATTTCGTGGTAGCTTTATTTAGGACATTTCAATTTCTAACTCGTTGTGCCATACAATCTTGAAGGTTTTCGCGATATCGATAGAATAGGCGACACTGAATATATTTCAATTACAACTTATTATTATGGTTTCTGTGAGTCGTACTAAGTGCTGTTAGTTTGCCGTGATATTCGGAAACCGTTTTATACTTTCGATAATCTTTCATGTCAGTTTGAGATAAGCCAATAGTCTTGAAATTGTGATTTTTTGTGATAAATACATATGATTAAGCTGATTGGTCTATTATCTGGCTTTATTTCTTTCATAAGTATTGAGACTTCTGCTTGCTTACAAGCTACTTGTATTAAGTCATTTTTCTAAGAATTGACTGAATATTGTCGCTAAATGCCCGTATGGCCATAGTTGGCCGTTTAAAATGTAAATATTGTATTTATCTTGGCGTGCAACGTTGCTTTCTTCCTTTTGAGGGTAACTTGTCGATCTCTTATGGTCAGTTGTTTAGTAAGTAGTTGTGTTATCTTGAGATAAAAATTGCAGTTAGGTCACTCGTGGTGCGACAAGAAAGATGGCCGTGTACAAGTCTGTTTTTTTATATATATACTTGTTAATTTATTGTAGAAATACGTGTTAATTGTTTGTACATTTAATGGTTTGGAAGTATTTTTTGAAATCTTTTCTAAATAATTTTGTTTTGTTTTTGTGAGTGTTTGTCATAGTTGTGATGTTATTGTGTTGTAGTGTATATCGGTTATGATGCGTTTGTTTTAAGTGTTTTGTCATAATCGTTTTAGGTAAGACCAGAAGTTTTTTTTATCTATGTGTTCAATTTTGAACAGTATTCGTTCCATTTGACTGCTTTAAATATTTTTATTTTACTTTTCACGTACGGTTTCAAGAATATTAATTTGTTTTCAAACTTATGAGTTTTTAAACATTTTATGGCCTTTTCTACATTCTTTATTGTGTTGAGAAGTTAATGCGGTCACATGTTTGGTTGTTGTTAGCTTACTTTTAGAATACATGTGCTGGTGAGTTTATAAGTAACTCTGTGATTGTCTTGCAGTAATTATCGATCATGGAATATGTCTCGGCATTCTTCTTAGGGAGGTCCCTAGTGGTATGTCTGCAGATTTACAACGCTAAAAACTAGATTTCGATACCCTTGGTGGGCAGAGCACAAATAGTCCAAACAAACAATATTCTTAGGTATAACGTTTTAGTAATTTCAAATATTTTGACAGGTTTGTTTTTCCGTTGTTAAGTGTAAGAATATTTATTGGTATTTTAAAATTTGTGTTGCGATTGAAGACGACCAAATTAGTAAATAATCAATGATTATATCATCTTCAACGTTAAGAGATATAGAAGTCTGCTACATAGTATAATCATACAATTTAACCTTTTAATCATCAACTTGTTCTTATACTGTTTATTACCTGTAAGAGTCCACCTATTGAAACATTTAGTGTTAATAAATTGGATGAATCACTTAGTTTTCTAGGTCTCCATAATTATTTAAAGTAAATCGTTTTAAAAATTAATAAAAAGTTAAAAAATCTATACATAGAATACAGCGGTTTTATATAACCAGACAAACAACTCACAATATTTTACTTCTCATTGTATACATTCATGTGCAATGCACACAGTTTTTTGCTCAAAGCTGTCTAGGTTATATTATTTTCCCCTCCATATTGTGTTTAGTACTTAGAAAATGATAAACGCACCAAAATTTCCAGTAGGCTACATTAAAACAGTATCCTAATCAAAATGTATGAGAATTACTGTTTTCTATAAAATTGTTATTATTAATACCATAACAAATCATTTGAATAAAGACTATTTACAAGACAATTTAGAGATAGGTTTGTAAGTTAGTTTCAAGTTATTGTTTTTTCAAGAAATTCTACTACATGTAATTAGAACAATCTTCCAACTTTGTTTTAACATACAACTTCATGCGATTATAGTTAGAACAGCAGTGAAGTAGGTGTGAGAACGTGACAGCGGGGGCTGTAACTTACGTTTGTTTGTTTGTTTTGAATTTCGCGCAAAGTTACTCAAGCGCTATGTGCGCTAGCCGTCCCTAGTTTAGCAGTGTAAGACAAGAGATAATGTAGCTAGTCATCACCACCCACCACCAATTCTTGGGCTACTCTTTTACCAACGAATAGTGGGACTGACTGTTATATTATAACGCCACCACGGCTGAAAGGGCGAGCATGTTTGGTGCGACCGGGATTCGAATCCGCGACACTAAGATTACAAGTCGAAAGCCTTAACCACCAGGTCATGACGGGCCCTGATCAAAACAAATTACCAACTCAGTGTGAGTCTATCAAACACACCGTTCTTCTGGTCATATCTATAAAGATTTAAAAGTGTACACTTTCGTTGTCAACAATGTTGAAACCCAGCAAGATCTCACAAAATTACTCGCCCTTTCAGCCGTGGGGGCGTTATAATGTGATGGTCAATCCTACTATTCGTTGGTAAAAGAGTAGCCCAAGAGTTGGCGGTGGGTAGTGATGACTAGCTGTCTTTCCTCTAGCCTTAAACTGTTAAATTATGGACAGCTAGCGCAGATAGTCCTCGCGCATCTTTGCGCAAAATTAAAAAACAAACAAACACAAGCGTAATTGTTTTAAGCTTTTACTCGTAATGTAGTTTTTACCCTTGCGGTTTCATCATAAAAAAAAAAGTCATACAATTTATCAATAATAAGACTATTGCAAAATTAAGATGAATTTTTCCCTTCATTCAAACAAGTATCTTTATTTTGTTCTATGTGAGACAAAAATTATCATCCATATAAACAGGCTGGTCACATAAAAATTAATATATCCTGCATCTGAGATTAAATTGGAAATTCTTCTCGTGGAATCGAATGAATACCATTTCATTATCTATCTAGTCGAAGTATATGACATTTGAACGGGTATATCAAAGAAGCAAACTTATACATGCGATTTGTGTCAGTTTAAAAAAAATTATTCTTGCTTGTGTTAAATATTCTTAGTAAGGGAATGTGAATGTCTTTGGTCACTGACAATTATCACCTCTTAAAAGATGCTAGTGTACGGCAAATAAAATACATACATTCTAAATCTTCAGTCTTAACCAATGTTTTCTTTCCTAATTCTATCTATAGTTCTGTAGATACGTTCGTCACATGCCATTCCAAAAATCGTTCAATTTTTAGAGGTATTTGTCCTTCTATGACAGGCTAGACGAGTTGAAGTTTTTATAAGACTTATTGATTTGAATGTTTGAAATTGTTTATATACATGTAAGAAGAGATACACAGGAAGATAGGAATTTGTCAAGGCCTTGTTTGATCCAAATCAGAGCAAAAACCTTGACACTGTATTACACTGTATCAAAGAGGCTATTTTTTTAGGTAGAGGAAAACTTGGCGGATAACCCTTCTACGCCGTTATTCAACAGTGGAAGGAAGACTTTTAACCTACATGAAACCTGCTTCGGGTTGACTGGAAAGATCTCTGTCAGTAGAATGATATGTAATGACCCAAGACTGGAAAGAATAATTCTTCTACCTCTAGGGGCTGAAGAGGATCGACCAGAGGTGTTACCGAAAACCACGGCTATTAATGTGTAGCCCAATAGACACTTAATGCAACAGTGATGAAAATTACAGGAGTAGGCGTTGAAGTTTCTAATAACGTATTCATTGGGAACAAAAGACTCTTTGCATGGTGTGACTAAAACGCCACTGCACGGACAGATATATATGTTGTACTCCCACTGTAGCAGTGGTGTGTAGTGCAGTGAGGGTTCAGTTGACACTCATAGGCATTATGATCTTTTCCATCACAAAGAGCACAGATTAAAGAACCACGACAATATGTCTTAGAATGTGTAAACCTTTGAGAATAGAAATTTCTGAGAGGGGTAGGAGTATATAGCCATAACTTACAGTTAAGATAACCTGGTAGACGAAACTAGATATACATCAGAATTAGCATAATTCCGTCCTTGTAAGTAGAGATGCTTGACTGAAAAAACCAGAGAAAATCTCCGACTCGTAAAGAGTTGAGAGTAACATGGGGAATAACCTCAACAGGTATGCTTTTAAAGGCTCTTGACTTCAATGAAAGTTTTCTATGATGTTTTATAGATGTTTCAACCAATATGACTCCAGAATATGACTTGTTATAAGCCATGTTATTCCCTTTTGGTTAAATATCGAGGCATTTGACTTAAGAATTTCTCAGTCAGAGCATGTAAAATAAAAAACAAAGAACAGGAATGGACGTTGATGGTAACCGTGTGTTTATTTTCTTATACCAAAGCTACATCGGGCTGTCTGTTAAACCCAACGACGGACTCGAACTTCCGATTTTAGTGTTGTAAACCTGTAAGCTTACCGCTGTGGTTGTAATTGTGGGACGAAGTTCTCTATACGTGGCTTCTTACCAATTATTTTTTTATTATTTTGTTTGGATAGTAAGCCAATAAGAAAAAGATGCAGCGCCTACTAATGGTACCTACCATGGAGTCCTTCAAGGGGACACACTAGAATGCAAAATAAGAAAAGTGTAGCAACGTCAGAGCTTCATTAGCACTATACCTAAACACCACCATCAGAGATAATGTCCATAACACCCGTTGTTAACTTCCATTATTAATAGTCAGTTGACATTAGTTAAACAGGACAATTCACTTGATCTTGAAAAGTCACAATAAGGCCACCCGATTACAGGAATTCAAGGAGAAAGTCGGGCGTTATAGTACGAAAGACACCACTCAACTGACAGCATCCTCTCTTCCCTTTCACGGGTCGCTACGTACGGCCAACACGTGAGTGGATGTTCAGATCTCAGAGAAGAAAAACAGGAAAAAAAAACGGAACCTTTCGTTGTAGGTTCTTTCATAATGTACAGATATCCATCTTGAGGGGTTACTTTGTCGTATAACCATAGTTTATAGCAATATGATTTACAGTTTTTAAATTTAGTTTCATAATTTTCAGTTGATAACTTGTTTGTTTGTAGTTATGTACAATGGGCTATAAATGTTCTTCCTGCTATGGATAAAAAGAAATCCGGTATCTAACAATGCGAGTCTGTAGACATGTCGCTGAACCACTAGGAGTGGGTTCTTCAGATGACAAAGATACAAAAATACATCTGTGTAGCAAATAGTGAAACATAGGTATTTTGTGAGATATGTGATGTCTTTAAGATATGTATATCACAATGTCATTATAAGTCGGTTTTATGATAATTTCGAAACAAAATGTATGCTGTTATTTATGTTAATACTTGAGTCCAAAAACCTAATGTATCCGTTTTGGTCAAATTATTTAATATTTTATTTTTATGCTTTGTGTTTGTTTAGAATTAAGCACAAAGCTGCACAATGAGCTATCTGTACTCTGCTCACCACAGGTATCGAACCCCGGTTTTTAGTGGGCAAGTCCGCAGACATACCACTGTGCCACTGGGGGGCTCTGCTTTGTGATTTAAAAGAACTACAAAATTATCAAATTGTCGTTTGTTACCTGCCCAAAGATAAATAACGTCATTAACGTATCTCTACAAATATCTGATATGTTTTGTCTTATTTTGAATATTGAACAATTTAGTCTCCAAATCATCCATGAAAAACTTCTTTAAGTAAACCTGAGAGTGGAAAAGAGGAGTCCCATAGATAACTTGTCGTTCTGCTTATATATTCAGTACTTAAACTTGATGTAGCTCTAATGTAAACTAGTAGTCATTATTCTTTTTTCATCCTGGGATTGGGCTGCACTTACGTTATCCGTTAAATTACCCAGTGTTAGCCAGTATCGCTATGCTTTATATGTCATTTGCTTCAATTTTCCTTATTCACGCGAACCACTAAGTCACGGTTTGTTGCAAAAAATTTTGTGTTTGTTCGATAATTCTGGTCTATTTGAAAAAATCAAAAAAATTCGCGTTCAGACAAAGAAACTAACGTAAGCATAACGTCATTTAACAAAACTCCCCATAAAGTAAACAATAAATTAAACTAAAGTTATTTGTAAAATAGTGCAAAATACGAAACATTTATGAACGTTTCGTATACGATCTGGCTTAAGACGTTGAAACAAAGAAATTCACAACAAGAGAAAAGAAAAAAATAACAATAAAAGAAAAAGTAGTAAATAGGTGTTAAGTGCCTAAGTATATGAATAAGTTAGCATTTAATTCGTTAGTTTATGAAATAAATATTATAAAACAATAAAGATTGTATGTTCAGAAAATCAAACACACGCCACCTTAGCAACACAGTGGTATTGTAAACCTGGTTCCTGTTCAATTAGATTTCATGAACACTATTTATTTATTTCTCCTGGAAAAAAAAAAGAATTTATTGAAAAGTCTAAATAAACAAATAAATCATTTCACAGCTTTTAGTTTGTACATGTCCAAATTATGTGGTACTAATACAGTGCTATTTCAAACTTTTATTTCAAATAAACTTTAACAATTTATACATTAACTTCTGTAACATAATGTTTAGAATCATATAATACTCGATGATGGAAAGTTGCCGACTCTGTTAGATTTTACTATCACTTTTTTTTAACCTGATGATGACCCAAGGAAGTCGAAATGTTCTTTAATGTTTTGGGCTTTTAGGCTAAAAAAATTATGTCCCATCATCCGTTTTTCTTCAAGAGGATTTCTCGTTATCATGAAAGACTTAACTAATGTTAGATCTAATATGAGTAAAATTGCAGTTCAAATTATATTGTATTATTCTAGAAATACTGTATTTAAAAACGTGCTGTTGCAATAACTATCGTAATTTTAGTTGAATAATTCTTCCTACCTCTGATAATTAATCATTGATTTGTTATAATACAGTTTTCCGAACGAAAGAATTATCAATTATTCAAGATACATTTAGAAAACAAAAATTAGAATGCAGAAGTCCATGAGAAATATAGTAACTCAGTTCTCTAAGCCCGTAAATGAATTGCCACCAATAAATATCGAACACACAACCCCTGACTTAGAAGGCCTGTGGTGTACCATCGAGCTATTGATGAACTTAGCCAAAGTACTGTTGAATTTAAATTTTTAGGCTAACCTGTTAGATTGAAATGACACTAAATGTTGTGAGTTATTGAATATTACACAGACATACGATATCATATAACACGCTAGAAACATTTTTTAAACAGATTTCCAGATAAACGACCTACTTGAGGTTTAACAATAGAAATTAAAAAGGTTTTATAGTGTTAATCTCTTAAAGACTGGACTTGATATTTATTTTGGAATAAAGCATAATATAATCCTAAAAAAAGTTTAATGTTGCAGTTCCAAATGTAGAAGAATGATATAAAATGTAACAAAAATAAACATTTTTATATGATGTATATACTTATGTAAAAAATAATCATTCTGACTTTAAAATTTCTATGTATTGTTTCATTGCATTATTTAAGACATGACTAAGCGTTATAGTTAATATTTTTATTTTTTAAAAATTATTTTACACTATATATATATATATCTTGAGACTTCAAAAACTGGTATTAACTACTTAATAGCAGGGATCGACAAGGTTTACAAGTACTTATACACTGTAAAATAACCTTATCGAATTTATAAATGAAACGTCTATCGTTGGAAGTATTGGTTACCATATATTATGTGCGTATATTCTAATAGCGTGGTAAAAGGATCACAAACATTTTCGACATTACAATTAAAAAAATTCTAAAACAATAACTTTTTCTTCAACCATTTATTTTAGCACGTCAGCTGGGCTAGCTAGTCCTACATGGCTAGGGCTATTGGTAAAAGATTTCTCCAGTTACTTAACTCGTCTGTGAATATCTACTTTATTTATATGTGTATAAATTTATTTATGTGTTATTTATATGTGTATATTGTAAACATACCATGCATGTACTTAAATATATTTTAAGTCCAATAGATGGCACTACATATGGATGGACAGACGTTTGAAATATTTTAATGATAAAGCATATACGTTACAGCTTTGTGATTCTGGTTTTAATTATTCTAAAAGCTGTAGCTTTAAGATATATGCTCTACTGGAAAATTTTAAATATTGTGTTCATTCCATGGACATATAGAAACTGAGAAAAGAAACATAAAAAATTAAACTCTTAACAGAAGGTGGAGATAATTTGTTCTTCGTAGAAATGCTGTAAAAAGTATAAAAACATAATGCAATAAAAATACACTAACAAATGCAGTTTTTATTTTAATATTTATTAATTTTTTTGATACTTCTTATGGCAATTCTACGAAGAACCAATGATCCTTACTTTCTGATAAAATCTAAATTTTTTTTTCTATTTATTATAACACACTTGTGTTAAGTATTTAAAAGGTAAATGTTTCAGTGTCCAAACTTTCACTGTTCTGAATGATAATAGTTTACTGTTCTTGTTTTGTTCGTAAAACCTTAATATAACATATTAATGGATAATTTTCAAATGGTGGTTGCGATATTGCGTTAACCTTGTAGGTTAGCGTGACAATTTGGTTTTGTTAGTACTTCGAATATGTTCGTCACTTTATGAAATAAATATTAAAATATAGGTTGTATATATAGAAGTTTAAGTACCCAAACCATCATGACTAGGTAGTTATAAGTTATGAGCATTAATGTCTCACATTTCTTTTCTAAAAGTATTAGAATTAATTGTAATGTCTAAAATTACATGTAAGATATTTAACAATGTGTAGTTTATACATGTTTCAACGACGTGAAATATACTCTACAAACTTGAATATCAACTTATATATATCTATAACATATAAACTTCTGTAACATAATAACAGTTGGGGAACTTCGCTGTTGGACGCCACAAGTAGTTGATCTCAGGCGATGGTGTGACAGTGATGTCACTAGAAATCATGACATCTTGTTCCAAGAAGACCATGTTTATTTTGTGCTAAACATAGACAACTTTCTTAAGATACAAGAACAACAAAAATCTTAAGACTATAATCGATTATAGAGAAGACATTCTACAAAGTAACGAAGTTCTTTTGTGAGCTAGAAAGGTCAGAACTAAGGTCAAATACCTTAATAATATGGATAACATTAATGACTGATACATTGTTTTGATCGATTTTTTAAGACATTTCCGACTGTCAGTGCTAGTGAGTGGTTTCATTTTGCAATAGAATCATGCATTCTTACAGTCATTTTACGTTTAGCAAAGATTTAAAAAAAATCTGTAACTCTGTATGAGAGGAAACTTCTGATATCTACGTTCGCGGTTTGACCTGAGTGGTCTCTCATTGAGACTTATATACAATTATTATACAATGGTCCCTTAAATTTTCTTTTCTTCGTCACACGTTACACTGCAGTGGCATTCTGTTGAATGTTGTAATCTAATTATTGTGAAGTAGTTTAATAATTATCCCAAAAGTACTTTAAAAGAGGATAAAATTCCCTCCTGTCTGTCAGAAGCTATTTATTATTTAATATAAGAACTTGGATAACTGTAACTTAAAGAGAACTGCGTGATAATATGCTCTGAATTTCACTAATTTCAGTTACTGTAGTGAAAATTACTAAAATTTTGTAAATCTCATAACAACGTTGCTGACATTTAAAATGCAAAAATATCAACTATTATATTTAAAAATTACCTTTTGAAGAACATTGACTTTGTATAGATCTCTGTGGGTTTATTCTTAAACTACGATATTGTTGAACGAGATATATGAGATTTCTTAATTAAAAACAGAAATTAGTATCTTATAAAGAGAAGAAAAATCGAAATATATCATCAATTTGAGAATTTTATAAATGTTTTTTTTTCAGTTTTTGTTTTGTTATATAAATCCATAGGCACCTTCTTTACAAAGGGATTTTTTTTGTGAGTGTTTTTCTTATAGGAAAACCACATCGGGCTATCGGTAAGAATTGAAGCCCTCAGTTTAGTGTTGGAAATCCGTAGAATTACCGCTGTACTAGCGGTGATCAAGGTTTTTTAAAGAGAGATTACAAAACTTATATTGCCCAGCGATATGTTTCCGAACTTACAACACTAGAAACCAGCTTTCGATGGCCAAAACAGAGATAACCCATTGTGTAGCTTTTTTTTCTTAACTTCATCACTTGTAGTGATCATGTGACTAATGAAGAAAAATGTCACTTTTCGAGAGTTCCTTTATTCTAAAAATATAAGTGTATTAAAATAATAGACAAACATATTTATACAAATGGGTTACAATTGAACAGTTTGTTGTGAATAATATCAAAACGTGATCATCATTTCTCTACATATCATACTGGTGAGTGTCCTATTTATTTTGTTTATAGAAATTTATTTTACTCACGCAGTCATGGGGTTGAACACTTGAATATTTCTAATAGCAATTTTACTAAACCATTGGTGTTATTCAAAATAAACATAATATAATTTAACTGAGGATTACTGCTGACGATAGTGAAAAAGAAGGTTATTCTGTATGTGAAGGAAATAATTTCGAAAAGTGTGAAAATTAAAGGTTCTTATCAAAAGCATCACGTCTTGAAAGACGGAAATCTGTAATTGGACATATGATTACAAACGGATATTCAATAAATGTAATTTATCATAAAAACTGAGCTAGGCACATATAAGTCAGAATTTTATGAACTAAGAAGTTTTCATGAATAGTATATCAGTGTATCTTCAAGTTTTCTTTTAAATTTTTCAGTATGCGTTATACTTTAGCCTGCTTTATTATGTTACTTAGTTATATTAAACTAGAAAGTGTATTAGCCTATAATTAACAGTTTTTTGGTATATGGAAATCACAGAACACTGATTAATATAACTTTTAATTTATACTACTGTAACTGTTTCAATAATCTATGTAAGGAAATATATTTTTTTTAAATATTAGATAAACTAGTTTGCCTGAATTTATTTACTGAAATTGATCATTAGTTTGTATAAAATAACTTATTAATTTATAAAAAAAATACTTCCGTATTATAGCCTAAAAGAGACAGCGCAAATGTGTACGCAATATTCAGTTAGCAAGTACAAGTGTCACAAGACAAAAAAATAACAACAGTAGTTATTATTTACAAAGATTATTTAAGTCCATAAGAAATGTCGCTTTGCCACTGAGGGGCTCTCAAAATGCCAGAGAAATTTCTCTCATAAAAAAACAAAACAACATCCACAAAGACATCCACAATTTACAGCAGAAATAGAAAAGAACTACATTATAAATTCTTTTTAAACGTTAACATTACCTGTCTCCTTCCAGGATTCACCACTAAAATTCTTAGAAAAAAAAACATAAATTGAGTGAATTACATGAGCTGGTTTTCTTATAAAGTAATCTACCAGAAGATAATCAATCTTAAAAGCCTTCTAAATGTACCACAAAAAGCAGCACGAATGAAAACGTTTCACACTCAAGTCACTGTTTGACTAACATAAACCAATTCTCTACCGCTGTGTTTACAGAAACCAAGTTTCACAATAAAAAAAATATTGACACTTAAGATAAACTACGTTATTTGTTTATATACAGAAGCACACAAAAACACATGTTTCGAAATTCTATAGATTTCATCTTAACAACTCTAACAAATTTAAAGTTCTTAATAAGAACCATCCAATGTGAAAAAAAAAAGATACCAGACAGATATTTTACCAAAAAATATTATATCCGGAAGTGTTGTTGCGTCAACATTGCCAATACACGGTTTACACATATATATCTCTAAATAACATTTTTGGTAATTACATATCTTGACCTTCACGTAATAATATTTTGCGGAATAGCTTTGCTGAGCCTCATATTAAGGCCATTTCGGAACCTACAACCAAGTACTCATTTTTTTTTTAACAGCACTCTCTTTCAATTAATAGATGATGTAGTGATGGGTTTCCCATTGGATCTAATATTAGCTACTATTTTCCCCTCGTAGGATAAACAGAAATGGCTCTACACGTGTCTCACAAACTTCAGATCTCTTCAATTGAAAGATGAAAATAATAATACTTTTTTTACACATTGTCTTTAATTAGAAGGTTAAAGGCTTGCCCCATTTATTATGCGTCCGTTAGATCTGATCTTCTATTTTTGTAATGTGTCTTCTCTAAGAATCTATTTAGCAGAAGCTGACTTTTTTCTACCATTTATCTTGTATTGCCCCAGCTCTATGGTTTATTATGTCACATTGCCTATGCTTCCTTCTTTGTCCTTTTCTGTTTCTTACTGTAAATCGCTATCCAAGCATATGCTACGGTTAACATTTCTCATAATCGTTCCTTAACTATTTGTGTCAGGTTCAGTGTCTTCTTCCTTGTCATATTGAGGCTGATTATCTTAATCTCCATCCCTCTACGTTTGATGTGCTTCAGTGTGTTCATTACCCTCTTTTATTTAAGATCATCTGGGGTTCCATTGATCTTTTATCTTAATGTCTATATTTCCACATGTTATTTGTACAGTGTTTTTGTTTTTTGAATCATATCATTTGCTATGTATTTTCTGAGTGTTTTAATATTGTTATCTAATATGGTTAATGATGTTAAGGAAGTTTTTTTTTCTGTTTTCAATTCACATGTTCTTTGTTTATATGTACAAGTACTCTATTATACTTATTGTTGTAAATATATATGTTTATTGTAATGTATTTCTAGGATTTGCACTTCTTATACTGTCGTAGATACAATTTGACAAATTATATTAAAGAGCAAATAATTCGTCCTTTCTATTACCATTTCTGCTCCCTGTTAGTTGAGAAACTGTGGGTTCTGAAAGTTTCCCCTTAACATCGGTCTAGTACTAAGGTATTGTACAACCCCGGAGGAACCATTCCATCTTCAATGGCCTTTCCTCTAAATTAAAAATAGATAATATTGGTTTCATATATTAGAGGTATTTGTTATATATTGAAGCATAAAAAATAAGCTTGGTTAAAATTATTATTTTAGGGTTTTCTTTACACCTTTATTTCCTACTTAAAAATAGTGAAAAGTCGAAAGAGCATCATTAAACACAGTATATCCACGTTTACCATGTTATCAATGCACGAAATTTTGCCATACACGACTGGTTTACATATCTGGTGCAATATGTGTTCTTTGGGGAAGACAACACCCCTTAGGAAACAACCCATGCCAGGTACAATAAATCACGCCATATGCTAGTTACAGAGGATGTCTGAAGTACCAGCGCATTCTCAAGGTAGCTCATTCCACTAAAAACACCAACTGTGTAGTCCTAGCGTCCACTCACCCTCAAGTTATCCGCCAACTAGCCTCAACCGCAATGCACCTGGTTTAGGCCCGTTGTAGTCCGTATGCACATGAGCCTTCCTATCTTTAAGATGCAACAAGTGCAAGAACGTATGCTGTCACAATCAGAATGAATCTTCAGTTTAACGTCTCTCCACATAGATTTTTTGTTTTCATTGCTGACTTCCTAATCTGGATCTGCACTCACGAAATCTACATCCAAGGAGAGATACTTGTCAGGCTGCTTTCTCCTATTTCAACGTCGTCAATGGAAACCTTTAACAACTGAAAGCCCTTATCGACAGGAGAACCTGAAGACAGACGAGATCCCAAGAAAAAATAAAATATTTCATTTTTTACAAGTAAATATTCGAGGTTGTTTGAATAGTAAAATATTCGAGGTTGTTTGAATAGTAAAATATATAAACTGTGAAACCTTAACATTGAATTAAACTCTGGTTTTATTGTAATAAATGAAACACTACAAAAATCATAAAAGCAACATTAGTCTACATATCATTTAGAAATTTCCAATTCTCAAAACAACAAGAAAACAAGATGTTATATCAAAAATACATATCTTCCTACTGATATAATTAATACATATTTCGTTGCATACACCTACCAAGTTATGGAAAAATAGCTCTATTGGCAGTCGAAATTTCACCTATTAAAGATCCTGACATCTCTTTGTTTCAAAAAAATTAGAAACATATAATGACACAATAATCCTGTAAGACCTTAACTCCAAACACAAAAGTAAATAGTAAACAATACTATTCAAAGAATTGAATAACTAAACAGTATAACTGGCTATGTCCAAACTCTTTTGCGGAAAACATTAGAATTGTGGAACAAAATCAAATCCTTTTATAACACACAATAAAAACAATTAGTAACACCTCGAAAATTTACTTTTTCCAAAACCCTCACTTTCATAAACAGTCACGGACAAGGACTAAGTGTTTTACTCTTCGACTTAAAAACTGTATTTAAGTCTTTACTTCTAATTATTGTGAACCTCTCACTGACTGTTCAACTTGTTATTTGGAATATTTTTCTGAACATTATCAACTACGTTTGTCAAATTGTTCAACTGCTAATTGTTACAAATAAAAGATCATGCTTCGGTTATTTTGGGTGTAGTGGGATCTAATCCCGGTGTATTTCCGCTGCTGCATGTATCAACAACATTGGAGTGTGCTCGACTCGTTGCTTCCTGTCCTGAAGTTAACAACTGAATGAACCTTTCCGGTCTACTCTCAGTGGCTTTTCTGTACTGTTTGTGACGACATGTCAGAAAATCTATTTACTTACACCTCAAAAACTACTTTTATTTAATACAATAATGAAAGTAAAATCAATTTATCAAGAGAGAGGCGAAGATAAAATCTGGTTCTAAAATAAAATACCTCCCAGAGAGCATACGTAACCATATCTCAATGGTAGAGTAGTTGTTTTCTAAACTATAAGTTGTGAGTTTGATTTTCAGTTGTAGTTGAGTAGTTATCGAATATAAACACTATTTTCTTAATACTTTTTTAGAAGTATTAGAATTGATCAAAATGACTAGAAACACACAAATAAAATTAGTACATGTTGAAATGAAATACTGCTCAACACCTTGAATTTTAAGCAATATAAATGTATTTTGATCCAATCAACCTTACAATCAAATATAATCCTATATTATGATAGTTATGTGGTAAAACAAATGATATCCATAATTCTTTGAACAATATTACTCAACAGTTTTGAAAATAAAAGACATTAAAAGCTTATATTCATTCGTTTTCTCAACCAACTGACTATGTACCTTTATAAATATTGAAGATAAGATGATTTTTAATAATATACTCGGGATTCTAGCCTTAGTTTCTCTCCAATGAATTTCCAGTCTATTACTTAATTAAACATCCTACTCAATGGGGTGAATTAATAACGATATACTGTACCCACAGATCACTATCGTCAGTTACTCATTTCTAGTGTATTTTTCTTTCAGCTATCATCCCATTCATTGTTGGTTTCACTAGATCATACAATACTTCAGTTTTTTGACATACATCAAATAATGCCAGTTATCCATCTTGTGTCAGCGGCTGCAATGAGAAAAGTATCAAGAATCTTTGCAAAATCAACAAAGGTCTTATAATCAGAAGAAAAATTCTTCTGATCTATGTCGTTCTTTCTGACATCAAAGTCTCTTCAGAGCAAGATTAACTCTTGAAATTGTGTTTTATAAAAATGTCATTTTTATAACGGTTGATGCCTTGAATGAATGAATATAGATCAGAAAACCAAAAGTATATCCTCACTGCAATAAAACAAACACTGGCAATAACAGTATCTATGGGCATGACAACAAATAGTATTTTTTTATGTCAATAAGTGACACAAGGGAATTCGCTGACTTCACTTAGTGAACGGGGACTAATCTCAAAAGCAGGAAATCTATAGGATACAATATCAGATTTTACTTGACCTTAGAACTGATTTTAACTGAAAGAAAGAGACTGAGTACAAAAGTGCACAAATCAAAATCGTTATGGCTAGAACACAGTCAAAGGAAAAATTAAGTTCAGGCAAGTATTGTTTGTAAACAAAATAACAATTATGACTTGTGAAACTCGTCTCATAGTAATAATGTTTTGTTTTGGTGAATGTAATAGTAGAACATTAAAAGTTTCTACTTCATTAAAACATATCAGATGAAATGAAAAATTGGATAGAAACTCTGCCCTATTAAAATATAAATAGCTCAACTACTGGATTTTAAATAAAAAAGTTGGGAGATTAGCATGAAGGGATAGTCAATAATATTACAAAAACGTTGGTACTGAAACTAATTATAAAACTACAGATAATGGTATGGAGACGAGGGAAGTTTATTACCTTATTCACGAAATCTCTAGGAACTGAAGAGTAATGAATGATTTACATGTAAGAGATCATGACGGAGTAAAAGCAACATGTGAGGAATAAATTATGTTGAGATAAAGGGAGATCTTCAAAGAAGCTACGAATTGGATGAATTAGGATCACGGGAATGAATAATCTTTGGATATACTTACACCTTCAAGTGAGTCGAATACAAATTCAAATAAAGCTGACACTAAAGAAAATGGAAGGCACCCAACACAGGTGACATATTGAAATCGGGTAATAACTTTATACCAACAATGTGATCGAATTATTTGAAAGGAGGCAAAAAGACTAAAATTAGAATATCATCAGAATATCACAAAGGGAGCTTACTAGAGTGTTAAAACTGGAGACAAATAGATCTGACATTTACTCTTATTAAATTTTCGGATTTACAACGCTAAAATCAGGGGTTCGATTCCCCTCGGTGGGCTGAGCAGATAGCCCTTTGTGGCTTTGCTATATGAAAAACACAAACAAACACACACAAACTTATTAAATTTTAGTCTTGCCCTTCTAAACGGAGTATAAACTCTACTGAATAAGAAATTGTGAAATAAACAGGCAGATTTCAAGTGCAAAAGAACAATGTTTGTACTGAGATACATTACTCAAGAAATGTATTGACTTTAGTAAACCTCTTGCTCTGTTTGACAAAGCTTTCGAAACCTTTAACTGAGTAGTGTCATGAAAAAGAATTTCATATTATGATATTCGTCAAAAAATAGTTTTTATCTAATTACAGCTTTGCATGTTTATCTAAATCTAAAATGTCAGCTAATCATGCAAAAACGTTGATGTAGTGGTGTTCTTCATGGGTAAAACAAATCAACTCTGTTCTTTGTATGTTTCCAGAATAACAAATCAGGTATTCTATTCGTTGACGATAAGCAATTTGTTGATTTAACTGATGCAGATTTTATTATTATCTCAAATAGAAATCTGAACACTAAAATGTTTATCTAAATGATTTGAATAGATTTACATAGAAATTGGGTTCCTGGATAGAAAGAAAAACAAAAACCATAATTGAAATATTTTCATTTAACATTTAGCTTTATGACCGTGGATTTCATATATCAACAAATAGTCATTCTGTTGAGATTCCGTTTTTGCCTTACTCCATTGTTAAGGGACATTTTTCACTAATATTTTTACACGGTTGTTGTTGAGAAGGGTTACTGTTTCTTCTATATATTTACATTTTGCCTTATTTATTTTGATATTTCACATGATATAAAAGGCAGTTTTATATAGATATTAATATTCTTGTTTGTTATGTGAATGAAAATTTTATGATAGGTTTGTTGTTTTCTTTACTTTTGTATTATAAGAGAGTTAAAGAAGACGAGTATTGAAAGTCTAGTTTGTTACTCAGTGATGTCGAAAATACAGAGAGTAGACGATTTGATAACAACTACATAAGAAGTATGTGATGAGCGAGAAATCCACAATTACCGTTGACACATAGTGGATGAGACATTTCTATCCACAGTTAGAGATATTATTAAAATCCGTGTTTTTATATGTATCTTTTGTTAATCATACTTAAATTTCTTTATTTCTTATCACTAGCTTCTCACATTCTTATGATATGTTGTGATAGACATCAGTAAGGTGTCGTTCATTGTTTTCGCCGTTTTCCCTATTATAAAAAAGTAACATTTTTTTCACGACTCTTACTGCCTCTCAAAATGTATGATTGCCTTATTCATTAAACATTTATTACTAGTATTTGCATTTTCAATTTATGGCAAGATTATTAAGACTGTTCCGATTCACTTAGTTTTGAGTTACTGGCAAGATGCAAACAATAACTTCAAGTAATTAACTTCGACTCTTACGATACTTCTATGGTTTAAAATGCTGAGAATATTTCAAACCTGGTTCAATATCTCCGAAATTTCAACAGTAAACTTAAATTATACATTAAATACCATCAGTCAGTTTTTATTATCAATATCATGCTGAGCTTCAGTATAATATTTTTTTAAGTTCACTGAATTATATTATTGAAGATAAATATATATATATATAAAATTCCAGTACTACTAAACATAACTGCTACTATTCCAACCTGCAAGTTAAGAAAATGAAGGTAAAAATTCCACCGAAGAAGCAATCAATAAAACTGTCACGCCCTGTTAACACCCAATATATTAGAAACATAAATAATAATCAGCAGTCCACAGAGAAAAGCGTAAATAGAACAAATGTATAATTCACAGAAAGTTGTCAATTTAGTTAACATGTTTAAATCCAGTCCGATTATAATTTCTTGGGTAATTCATTAATCAACGTTGTATACACATAGACAACCGAAAAATAATTGTTACGTATGTTCTAGGTTGTGGTGGTATCCATGTAAATAGCACGCAGTTTACAATTATTGAAACTGCTTAAAATAAGTACGCTTCAGGAATGAAATAAATACTTAATGTTTCATAACATGAATCAATAATAATGTAGATATCTAGAACAGAGAAAAGTTCTATATATTCACAAAAATTCTACAGAAACGTATTGTAGTTGATATTTTTAAGAGGAGATAGATACTTATTATTCTCAGTTTATATGCAGGTGGAAACTCTTTCAGTCGTCAATTAATTCAAGCTGAAAAACTGGGTTGTATGTCCAAGGCACGTGTACAACACAGTGTTACAATATATAATGTAACTACATGTACAAACTCTTATTATGTTTTGAAACAGCTGGAATTCGACGTCATCGTGTAATTACTGAGACTTTCAGAATGAGTTGTAAAAACTCATACTCATTGTATTTAAACTTTATCAACTGTTTAACAGTAATATGTAATTTCAATATAAATGTGTCATGCCCTCCGCTAGTACAGCCGTAAGACTACGGATTTACAACGCTAAAATCAATGGTTAGATTCCCTTTGGTATGCTCATCAGATAGCCTGACGTGGCTTTGGTATAAGAAAACACACACAGTAGTATCCTATTATTCAATGTCAATTATGTGCCAATCTAGTTCTAACTCTAAAGAGCAAGAAGTAAGCATCTTAAAACACGATTCCGTAATGAAATACGACTATAAAGAGAAATCACTTACACGTTTGCATCTCCTTTCATATGAAAGGTCATTCATATACATTCCTTAACCAACAGTCTACCAGAAAGAATGCAATACAATGATATTCAATTAACCATAGCTTTCAGTCATGACCTAAACTTAATACGCATTTTAAATTAAATTATTTCGTCAGAAAGAGCATTTTACTTCATTAAATTCATTATCCTGTTCAATAAATATTTTATAAGATTTAATATTAAAAATCCTTCAGGAAAGGAAGTAAACTAGAAGTTTCAGTGTTATTAGTACTTATTGTTATGGAAATATACAATTTGATGTTGTGTTTTTCATCATACTTTTAGAACAAGAAAAATATTTTTACACTTTAGAGAGTGAAAAGTTTACTAATATTTAATATACTCTATCAATAATTTACTCTATGGCAGTATGATATTGATATATATATATGAGTTGTTTATTTCTCTTAATATGTGTCAATTAATAACAACACATGTTATAATTTATCTTCGACGAAACTCGAATTTATTATTTTACGTGAAATTGAGTTAAATTTCAATATGAATTCAGAAATTCTTTAAACGTGTAGATGTAATTTATATTTGCTGAAAAGATTGATACACACATATTTCTTTCTTAATATAAATACAGCGGTTCGTCATATCCAGGTGGGTTAAGTCGTTCTACTCGTTATCGGAGTGTCGCGGTTCGAATCCCTGTCGCACCAAACATATTCGCCCTATTTACCGTGGGGGCGTTATAATGCGACGGTCAAACCCATTATTCGTTGGTAAAATAGAAGTCAAAGAGTTGGCGGTTGGTGGTGTTACCACTTGCCTTCCATCTCGTCTCACACTACTATTTGGGAATGGGTAGCGCAGAGAGTTCTCCTGCAGCGTTGCCCGAAATTTAAAAAAAAATAAACAATATAAATATAATTTTATATACAAATATTAATACAATTTATAATTACGATTATTACAAATAGTTATCACAAATAATGATTTATACACAAATGTTTCACAAATTTACAAACAATACATTGTCGTCCCCAAGTGGTATAGCGGAATGTTTGAAAACTCTCAATGTAAAACTGGGTTTCAATACCCATAGGAGTCAGAGCACAGATGCTCATTGTGTAGCTTTGTGCTTAATTCCAAACAAACAATCATCAATTTAAATTAAAGTTTTCGGCTATTTGAAGTCGTAATACGTAACATGATAATTCAGTTTCGCTCGAGATACGTAACAACAGATAACATTTATTACCTAAATTCTCAACTCTCTACCAAAATGTAGACAATTTCAAACTGAATATTTTGAAGGTTAATATTTCCAGAGGATATTTATTTTCCTAAATGTTTATTATTTACCAAAAAGAAGACAAATAGAAGAATGAGCAGGTGATAGTTTGTAGAACCTGCTATTCATAGTGAATATCTATCACCCCACATTTCACCCCTAGTACAATTTAATATGCGAACATTTCTGAAAAAGAATAGATTATTTGAAAGTTTGAAACAAATAACGAACGCCTACAGCAGCCGAATTATTTGGAATGTACAGTTTAGCGTGTTAGTGTAGTTACTGTAAAAACTTTAAAAATATTAGCTTCTGTTTTTCATTTCTTGATAAAGAAATTCAAAAACAATTTTTTTAAACTTTCAAGTATGGTTCTGAAACGTTAAATCCTGTGTAGTGAATAATCTAGGATTCTGTCCATGATAGCTAGTTATTCAAGAATATATTAGTGAATAATATTGTTTATTAATTTAAAGTAATTTTATCATCTTCATTAAGATCAGGTATTGACTAGAAGATCCATCAAATGATCCTATAGATGTTTAGATGACCAAACTTAAAATAAAAAACATATGTATATAACATAGATATCTTATACACAGATATATAATAATAGTAATAATTCTGTATTTCCACTTATTGTGCAGATATTATTTTGTAACATTTTAATAACATATAAAAATAAATATACTTATTCAAGTATATGAGGAAAAATGTTTCAGTATTTTGTACGATTTCCTGTGACTGGCTCGATGATATACATGAAGAAGATATACCCAACTGAGAACATAGTGATTCTCGTCCGGGATAGACAGAGAAGATATCTCGTCTTTTTTTTTTTTTTTCCAACAACGACGCAGAAAAATTCATCTTGTGATTTCTAATAAATATCAAACTTCATAGTATGAGTAAACTTACACCAAACTTTCATGAACTGTTATGAGATAATTAAAATATGTTATTAGAAACGTGTTTGAAAATTAAAATGATTTTCTCACATTTCACAAAAATCGAAATATGTCATTTGCATAAATTTCTAAATTATCTATTACTTTAGATATATTAAAATAGTAACCTTAATATAAGTAGCAATGAGACAGCATAACAAGGGAAAGATAACATCGATTATACACAAATGGAACTGAGAATGAAAGGTATAGCAACTATACAGATAACCTAGCAGTATCATTTATCTCCAAAATTACACACTTTGGTTGTTTAGTAAGTAAAAAAGAAAGCATATTATCTCCACACAAACCTTCAAACTAAGTTTCTCTTATATGGTTCTTTCTGTAAAGACTAAAATTTAATTTAATATTTTTTTTCTAAAAACTAAGTAAGAATCTGAATACTATAATAATAAAAGACATGTAACGTTTAGTCATTCGTAACAATACTTTTAACATTAATCTTAAGTGAATAGTTAATAGATAAAAATCCGAAATTGTGATTTAATCCTTGGAAGGAACTTTGTAAAAAAAATATTTTAATTCCCACAACAGGACATTCTTCTACAATGCTAGGCAACTATAGTGTCCACTTGAAAATAAATCACTGTAAACACAAAGATTTAGTAATTTTTATACGGCAAAACTTGACAAAATATGTTAAATTTTTGCAAATAACTGTTGGTTCATAATGACAAATAATATATCTGGTTCTCTTCTATTGACGGAATAATGTTATTGACATGTGCTTGTTAGAAAACAAACATCTCGATGTGGAATACCCGAAGGAATTAAAATGAGCAAATTAGTGTGTTATGACAGGCATTTATTTTCTGAAGTGGATATGTTTAACATAATGGGTAATAGTGACTATCAAGCCGTTTATTCTGACCTTATTAGCATTAACATAATCAACTTGGGTGAACACTTACAATACACAATAATAGTGGATCATCAAACTGTTCATAAGTTGATTGTCTGCTCCCTGAAAATGTTCGTGTTTTTTTTTCATATAGTGCATGTATATCAGTGTAAACTTGTCATATTTTTTTCCTGTCGTGGTCAGATGTATGACGGATAGAAGTTTGAATGAATATTTTTTGTGTTTAAGGTCTGTATTATATAATAGTTTATAAAGGTAACACTCAGTAAAATGTCCCCCGCTGGTACAGCGGTAAGTCTATGGATTTACAACGCCAAAATCAGCGATTCAATACCCTCGCTGGACTCACCAGATATCCCGATGTGGCTTTATTATAAAAACACACAAGCACACTATAATAAAACACTGAAATAGCAAATAATCTTCATATTAGTTTATTGCTTAGAAGTTTTGTGTCTAATACATAAAGAAATTTATAATTTATCTTAAAACGTATTTACATAATAACAAAATTAATAATAATCAAATCTGGATTTGTATTATCCAAAGTACATTTAAATTACGTTTTTAGTTCATGATCATATTATTATACTTCTATTGTATTTTGTAATTTAAAGAAACAAAGAATCGAAAGTAAGTAATATCAGTTTTTGTGAATTTGCAACATTCTTTACAGAAGGTAACGTTTACCTGTTGGCAATAAATTTCACCGATAAACAATTAACACACAGTCCACTTGTTTTATAATAATATATAAAAATGTTTGTTACACTGTTGGGTATCACAGTTCTATCTTCACTTTAAAATCTCTATTTTATTTAACTATATACCTCATTTGCTAACGAACTCTAACTATCCCTTAGATGCATGTTTGCAATACCTGACAGAGACCTACGACTTTCCTCACACTATGAGAAATTATGATGCAATAATACTAAAGAAATATTTAAAAGGTTCTAGTGATATGATGCAATAATCAAGAAACACAGCAATGTGTCTTTTGGCCAAAATAATCTTCTGTACTCAGCCATGTGGGTATTATTTAGATGAACGATAGTTTAGCGATTTTACACCTTTTGTATCTTGGGTTATGGTAAACCAAACGTCTACATACTTTAAGGAAATACTGGATTCTTACATCACAAGTTTCAAAGCAATTAGTTAAGAAACACCTGAGATGTAATATCTACAAATGTGATTGAGTTTATTTTTATTTTTTATTTTTATTTTATTTGATAGAAAAAACATATTTAGCTGTTATGGATTTTTTTTTTTCAAATTTGAATCATTGATAGGTCTTTTTAACCTACAAATACAATTCTCATTTCGGATAAACGTAAAACGCGTTTACAAAGTTACTCAACTAAAATCGCTCAAAAGCATTGAAAAGTTTGCACACGCCTATGCAAAAGTTATGCATGTTTATGCAATCGTTACATGAAAAAAGGATTAACACCTGTTTGCCAGTTTTCAGTTAACAAATGTCTTGTTACGCAGAACAATGCTACAATTATTTAGAAAAAATTGAAGGTTTGCTTAGAATTTTTGCGCAAAGCTACACAAGAGATATCTGCCCTAACTGTCACTAATTTAATAGTATAAGACTAAAAGAAAGCAACCAGTCATCACTACCCACCGCCAACTCCTGGACTACACTACTCTTTTACAAGTGAATAGTAAGATTGAGAATTATGTAATAACACCGCTATGGCTGATAAGGGGAGAGTATGTGTGGTGAGACGAGGATTCAAACCTGTGGGGTTAAGCATTCCTGAATGTCTGTGCTGGGTCATTTAGAAAGTATTTACCTGAATATACATTACCAAAGATATATTATGATTTAGTTACTGAAGATTAAAACTCACAGTTGTTCTAGTTAGGAAATAATGAAGCTTTCATTATCCGTTTGATAACTTAAAATCATTTTAAAAATATCATCATTGATGAATGTTCTATTGTTTTATGAAAGTGGCATTGCTCTACACTAACACTATCCAAGGATGGACTATATGTAGGCCTGATACTTTATATTTTTGCTTTTGTAGCAAGATATATACAGTAACTGAGAATTTACATCCTAGAACTAGGAATGTTCAAAGAGTTAAGAACCAATGATGAATATAATACTTATTCATACCTGCAAACCATTAGTTTGGATCTACGTTGTTTAAGGTGAGTTTTTCACAAACGTTTTTAGGGTTTTATGCAGTTTTTTATTATCTCTTTTAAAAAGCCTTCATGGTATAGGGTACAGGCAGTTATGTACTTGTAAGATGAAGGGTTACTATTTCAATCCGAATCTTAATTTGAAAAGAAGGTATTTTGATCTATAACGTAACATGGATATATACCAATAAATGAAAACTTAGCTGTTTGTTGTGCATTGTCTTTTGGATTTATCGATCACTAGCTGAATATATTTCAATACTTTGTTCTGTGGTATGAGTTAATTTTTTTTAAACTTGGTAGATAAGTTTAAAAACAGTAGAACATTCGAATGCGAATTTTACCTCATATACTTTCTTGGTTATTCCTACACGTTATAAGGGAATTTCTCAGGGAAGTTTGTATATTTTCAGTTTACCTCCTCTGGGATCTGAACATAAACCCTCGTATTTGCAGTGTGTAGCGACCCATGAAAGGAAGGAAAGGATCATGAAACTGAATGGTTTCTGAAGCTCTGTAACATACCACTTTGGCCTTGAATTCCTCTAGATGCGTGGCGTTGGTGTGGCATACCTAGCGTCAGTCAACTGGTTCTGTTGGGCTACAATTACTGAGTACCGGTATTGAACATTCTCAACGAGTGTTGTTAACATTGTGTCTGATGCTATTGTTTGAGTAGTGTTAACAAATTTCTGGTGCTACTCCAGTGAACTTGTTTCGCATTGTAGTGTATATCCTCATAGAAATCCTTAGTGAGTGGGATCAGTGGGCAGTGAATCGTTTTCCTTTTCTTATGGATCCCCCAAATCCAGGCAATTAAATATTAAAAATAGGAAAAAAACAAACTTATACAACTCTATTATTACGCAGTCACCCCATAAGTCAACTCTAGTATCTTAAATTTTTACTTTTAATTATTTCATTGACAAACACTCAGGCAAATGTTTCAAAGTTTTTATCAGACCGACATATAGGAACTTACTTGCTTTCCAAAGCAAGTAAATAAGGTCCATTCTCGAGACATCTTAGTGGAAACACATACACATAAACACGGCAAACTACTTCAGAATATGAAGACCATTGGCAATATACGTATTAACATTACTCCCTTGCTGCTTTCAAAACTTTCTAAAAATTATCAATGAGAGGAATTTACAGAACATTCCCGAATCGGAAATCATTGCTGGTTTGCCCATCCAAGGAGTTTCTGCAATGAGATATGTCTCCATTCTTAAACACGAAATTAAGCTACCAAAAAGGTTCCAATTTTGATATTTTCATCACCAGGTTTATGCATGTTATGTTAACTGTAACGTATGATAATATATTTGTAATTATTTTAAATATTTCGACTGTCAATCGTTTGGATTTTGAAAGTCATTGTTCTTTTATGTAAGCTCATTGTGGCAACACGGAGAATGGTATCTCTAAGTGCCAGTTTTACCCTCATTGCAGAAATTGTGACAGTTCCAATTCTTCTTATATTCGTTTTTGTTTTCAGTGAGTGGAGGAAAATGAAACAATATGCTTTAAAAACTTTGAATAACATTTCTTACGTAGAGGCTCTGATCTTGTTGTCCAGTGCCCTTAGACATATGTTTCTGCACTGTGTTCCCCTGCTACATTCGGACTGAAGAAAGATATTTCCGTGCCCCTTTCAGAATCTTTCTCATATTATGTGAAGAGTCTTTTGCTCTCTGTCTATAGAGGATTTGTCCAGTCCAAATCTAATTTTGCCTTTCTGTTACATTCAGTGACTGCTCAGGTGCACCTACTATTGCCCTGAGGTTCAAGAACATTATGTAGTCACACCCACAGTCTCTGGAATCTCTGTACTTTGACAGAGATCAGCGAATCAACGTAGGTAACATTCTATGGAGGTTGATAAACTTCTATCAACTAAAGAGAAATACCATTCTTACATGAAGAAGGGGATTTCTACAAGTTCTCCTGCAACTAAACAAAAATGGCTACTTTAATAAGTGGAACTATTAAGGTTTCCATTTTGATTGGGTTAGACATTAAGCCCTTAATCATTTCGTATCATCCCATAATTTTATAAGAAATATTCCTAAAATCTGTGACATTATCACATTTTGTGCGGTTTTCTTGATATCATAACGATATATTTGTGATTATCAAGTCCATGAAGGTGTGGCACTGCTGGTTCACTTGTATGTACACCATCTTCTCCGTTTCACTTAATACACACGTAAAGACTGTGTGTAATATCTTCCTGGGTGGTTCAGTTATTGTTTGTTCTCTCTACTTGTCTCCTTATGATCAATCAGACCTTGATGCTTTCGTAGAAAAGTTGGTATTTTCCTTTTTCATCTAAGGAAACTTTAATGGACACAATTCCCTCTAGGTGATGCTGATATTGATAAAAGATGTCGTTGCGTGGAGTTTATTCTTTCAGATCACAACATCTCTTTCTTTAATTCAGGTGCTTTTTGATCTTTTCATGAACCTAGTCCAGTTTTTACTACTATTGATCTATCTGTCTGTTCCTTCTTTACTTTTCCCATTTTACTTGGACTGTTGACCATGACGCACAGGAGCAGTGATAATTTTCCGATTGTTTTGAGAGATATTGGCCATATTCGATGTCTTTTGACCCAATTACCATGATGAAAATTGGAACAGGAAAAATGTTTATCTTATAACTCTCTTTATAGCTAAATGGCAGTTATCTCCAGTGATAAGTTAAGATGAAATAACAGTTGATTATATAAATAACTTTGTCAACAGCATGTCAGATCGCTTTATGGGAGTTATTATGGTACAAGGATAACCAACTGGGTACCGGATATTTAATATGATTTAAGGTTGCGTACGCTATGTATAATAATTTAATGTTGTATTTTGTTATTAAATACGTTTTGTTATGATAGATGAATAACTGAATTAAACATCTTTCAACATATGTCCGCTAAATTTCTTAGGTGTTCTAATAAATTGTTTGTGGTGTTCATAGCGCCTGAGACATTATGAAAACTAGATATGCAGAAGTTTTCTGTGCAATATTAATAATATTACTTGTTACAAAATATGCAAGCATTTTTACCAAGACTAGATGGATAGAAATAACCTAAGAATATATTTATTTCAAAAGTCAAATTAGTGAAAGAGTAAGACTGCGTGTAAACTTATTTCGTGACATTCACAAAATTCAGTCAAGAAAAACCTGCTTTACCATATTTAAAACAAATAATAGTTTTATATACAATGGTAAATGTGAAGAGCAGGTTCTACGTCTTTGTGAAAATAAAACAAAACATTACAAATAAAAGCATTTATAACTTGGTAGAAACAGACAGAACATTTAATATCAAAAGTAAATATATTTTTAATGATTTAACATCTGACGTTATTATAATACTTTTAACTGACATGGATATCAACAACAGTCTTCTAACTTCAGCCCAACAGTTACAGGTAATTCGTTCAATAACTAGGTTCAGTATTTATTTTGCGTACTAGCAGTGATATTGAGTGACAAAATATCTTATTTACATTTCACAAACGATTAACAGTTTCATATTGATAATCACAATTTTGGAAGCAAATGGTTAGACCGAATTCTTTGTTCTGAATATTTCTCTCGAAAATAAAGGTAATTTTATGGCATAGCTCTAACATTACTTGTGTTATCAATAGTATAAATTAATAAACTAGAAAATAAATTGTGTAGTTCAAGCTTTAATGCTATCATAAAGTTTAAGCCTCAATATATTAAATGTCAATATTTTTTGGAAATTTTCACGGAAATAATGTAATTATCATATATTTAGATATCGTTTTATACGTTTAGAAAAGAGTGATAATCGGTACATTCACAAAAATTATAAAAAGGTATGTTGTCATTTCAAAAGAGAACCTAGTGAGTTAAATCGATGAATCTATGTACAGGTTAATATTGTTCCAGCTGTTAATGAAGCTACAATTGGGAGCCATCTCTTCTCTATTGGTACACGTACATAACCTGTTACTGTAATAATGAGAAAATACATCTACATGTTTGGACTCTGATGTAAAATTCATCCTGAAATGTTTATTTTAGAATCATGAAACCTTAACAATCGTATTATAGAACTGTATTTAAATTAATTCAGCTGTATTTTAATTACGATATATAAGTTAATCATTTCTTTTTAACACTCAATGTGTTTCATTAAAATCTTAGGTTAATCGCCATCTTTATACATCTCTTTTCACAATTCTTTCCAAGTTAGTGTTCGATGTTGTCCAGTTATATTTGAACTTCGTAATTTAATTCTTAAAGTTCTATTTTTATAGATGTAAGGCAAAACAAGTTTACTCAATACAATATAAACACTCAGAATGTGACAAGCTGAATGTCACACTATCCTTAATGTGAGGTAACAGCATCTTACTTTAAATGCATGCATACCGAATATCACGCCCTCCTTTGCACTGGAGTATGTCTGAAAACTTATGACGCGAAAAACCAGATTTCGATAACGAATGTGTGTGTCTTTATGTACATCTATAAAAACAAATAGAAACAACCATAACTTAAACCTTTATGTGCTCTGTCATGTAGAAAGTCGTTCAAGAAAACTTCTTTCCACGAATATATAATAAAACGTATTGAAATTTACACAGAGTGTAATATTTAAACATGATGATTAGAAAACAAGTGAAATTTGTGGTCTTAATTTTATCATTATGTACCGCATATAGTGTAACGATATTCGTTGTTCAAGACGTCTCTTTTAAATAAAAGAAAAATATCTTAAAAATAACGATAAGAATTATCGTTAATAATATAGGTATCAATATGATTATTCAATGCATTCCAATCATTACAGGTTTTATATTCTTGTTTACTAATATATGATGTTAATTAATTTTAATGAGTTTGTTTAAAGATTTGTCTCTATAAGAGTATGAGTTGTTTAATTTGTTTTATTTTTAATTTCGCACTTAGCTACACTCGGGTTATCGACGCTAGCCGTCCCAAAATTAGTAGTGTAAAACTAGAGGGAAGGTAGCTGTTCTTCATCTCTCACCATCCACTCTTGGGCTAATATTTTACCAACGAATAATGGGATTGATCGTTATTATATAACGCCTCCACAACTGTAAGAGTACGCATGTGTGATGTGACGGAGATTACAAATGGTCTCAATCACTTGGCCATTTCGGGCCAAGAGCTGTTTGATAGTTTTGATGTACATAGTTTAGTTACTTCGTATTAGAAACTATGCATAATTCCTGTGTGCTGTAAACTAAACATGTATCTATTCGTTATATTTTATATACATTTATAATTGAAGCTCATCTCGGTCTTGATTCATATTTTATATTGTATATTGACAATTATACAAAATAAGTCATTCCACAAAAATAAATTCTACTGGCTTCGCAAATATCTTTATTCTTTTGTTAAAGGAATGTGAAAAGTATTTCTTGGTAAGAAAAGAATTACATCCAAAAGTCAGATGAAAGTTTTAAATATAATTTAAAAGACCAATGCTGTAAAATATTTTAAAAATACATCTAAGGTAGACAGTTTCACAATCACCAATGACAATGTCTAAGATGAAGGTAAAACCATAGAAAATATATGTCTTAACCGACTTCTTCAACAGTATGTACAACACCTTCGTAGAATGCAGCATCGAGAATCGAGGTATGAATATCGTAAATCTGTCGGGTGACAGAACGAGAGAAAAACAGTTATGATATGACCCAAGAAAACAGATAAGGTGGATATGTGATCTTTGATCTGCAGTGCCACCCCTCCATTCACTCGTCCCTCACACAACCTGCATTTTGGTATAAGGAAAACTGCCAAAATGTGACTGCAAGATTCCTGTGAGGAAAAACACGTGGAGCAGTCAAAACCTTAACATAATACAGTTTAGAATGAAAGCCTCGAAACTTTCATTGTATTAAAGTGGCCATTTTTTCTTAGGTGGAGGAGAAATTGGCAGAGAACCCTTGTCTTTACGACTATACCGTTTTTCTTTCTTAGAAGGCCCGGCATGGCCAAGCGTGTTAAGACGTGCGACTCCTAATCTGAGGGTTGCGGGTTCGCGTCCCCGTCACGCCAAACATGCTCGCCCTTTCAGCCGTGAGGGCGTTATAATAGTGGTCAATCCCACTATTCGTTGATAAAAGAGTAGCCAAAGAGTTGGCGGTGGGTGGTGATGACTAGCTGCCTTCTCTCTAGTCTTACACTGCTAAATTATGGACGGCTAGCACAGATAGCACTCGAGTAGTTTTGTGCGAATTTCAAAAAAACAAAACAAACAAACTTTCTTAAAAGTTTTGTCCATAGATACTGTCTTGAGCTGAGTGGTCAGGTTTCTATCAGTAGATGTAGGTTCCAGCGCTGAGAGCGTGAACAAATATTCGTTTTGCATATTGGGACAGAAAAAGACGTACCCAAACAGATAACGAAAGCCGAGGCTCAAGAAAGTAAATTCAGTTGACTCTTGCCCAATAAAACCATGGAGTTGAGCACCCAAGACCAGACATACACAGGAGTTCGAGGTGGTGGGTTCTAATACCCCAGACACCACTCAACCACCTCTTGGAAATTTATGCAAGTGACACATTTCTTTCTTTAGTCTATTCATTATTCTGTAATACAGAATAACAGAAGATAAACGTGAGATCGAGCATCGCAAGGGGCTTAGAATACTCGACTCGCAACTTGAGAGTCTTGGGTTGGAATCCCCATCACTTTAAATATGCTCGCCCTTTCAGTGGTGGCGGTGTTATAAGTGACAGTATATCCCAATATTAGTGTTGCAAAATAAAATGCGCAAGAGTTGTTGGCGGGTGGTGCTGACTAATTGTCTTCTCTCTAGTCTTAGAAATAAGTCTCACGTAGCTTTGCATGAAATTATAAAACAAATAAATATGAAATCTGGAAGGAAAATCTTTATATCTGTAAAATAATGTTGTTATCTTTCCATGTAAAAATAATAACCAGGTTTACACGTGGTTTCATAAAGCTTAGCCCCCCAGTGGCTCAGCGGTATGTCTGCGGATTTACAATGCTGAAAACCGGGTTGGCAGAGCCCACATAGCCTATTGTGTAGCTTTGTGCTTAATTCAAAACAACGATAACAACAACATAAAGCTCAGTACTTTAGTACACATCGGTCTTAGCCTAAACAGATTACAAAATATATAGTGTATGTTAAAAGTATAAAAATTATCACTCCAGTCCTGCCACGTTTACTTAACTGGGTATTTTAAAGAAAACTTTACTTGAATTGTGAATGTAATAAACTGAATTTCTAATGTAACTTTATGTTACATTTTCCCAAGGTTTAACCAAATGGACCGTGGACGACCATATTATGGAATTGCCTTAATTATTTCTGGAGCATTTTTCACCGCCATCATAGAGGTATTAGTGCACTTTTTCAAAAATAGGATATTTATCGATGTTATGTGCTTCTCTCAGATAGTCCGAATACTTATTTATTATTTCACCTCTAATCCTGTTCCTAAATGTAAAGGACATCTATAAACAAAAAACGACTCTCCTTATCTTTCTTCGATGTCTTACTGGAGGGTCAAGAGATACTTTTCAATATTACTCCTATACTAATCTTCCTGTTGGCGAGGCAACTGCCATTTATTCTACAAACAAAGTTTTTGCTAACGTGTTTTCAGTTTTTATATTCAAATGTTCGTGGAAATGGCAGAATTTTGTTTTCAGTATCCTTTCTGGTGTTGTCATCATTTGTCAACCAAGTTTTTTATTTGCATCAGACAAAGGACTTGCTGCAATAATAGCTGCCTCTATTCTCGATAAGTTGTTTTACAATTTTAATATATTTTTTAGGAAACTTTAATGATATTTGGATCACTTGATTCTCTTGTGAATTTTGAGTTTAATAAGCGAAAAACGTCTCCCTGTGCCAGTTTTTGCTGATTGTTCCTTGACCAATATATTTATTTGACTGACATAGGGCTGGTTGGTTTGTCCTTGCTAAGACACGAAGATTTCAACTAGTTGAAGCTGGTCAAGGTAGTGTAGCTTTTAGTTATATTATTACATATGGTTATATATTTTAGGTCTTTACTCGAGACTCTTATATTCAGTGTTAAGTGTGGTTGAGGCTGTGTAAATCATTAAAGCTATTATTTTTACATCTTTAAATGCCATGAACGATAAAAAAGTAAGTGTCGAAGCATGTGACTGAAGACATCCGTCAATCAGTAAGGACAGCACAAGAAGAGGCATAATTCAAGAAGTAACTGATTTAAAAGAACTACATTCATTAATAGAAAAGGACTACAAACTATAGTGCAGGAATATTTGTGAGAACGAAGCCTTCGAGTTTACTAACTTGTTTATTGTATTCTATTATATAAAGTGTGACTTTGATTTCATAAATTGTCAAGAACAACTTATTATCTACTACTTTAAAATTATTATCATATTCTCTATTTTATAAAGAATAACTATTTTATAAGAGAAAACACATAAGAAAATATATTCTCGAAATTAGAAAAATAAATGGTGTATCTGGTAAATATCATTAATATATTTTTTGTGTAGTTCACAATAGTAAATTAAAAATTATAAAACGCCAATTATTTTATTCTGTTTTCTAAGTCACTCAATGGTAAATTTTTAAGGTAAATGTATTCCCAATAAAATATTATCCAGCTACCAAATACGTGCTCAGTATTTCTTAATTTGCTGTTTTATTTTAATATATGTTTACTCCCTTCTTCGTTTGGTTACATGCGGATCAGTTCATACATAAAGTAATATGTATTTGACAAACTAGGGAGTTTTCCTAAATTATTATTATATCTTAAAGTTTTGTTCACAAATGTTTCAATAAACTTGTTAAATATGTGACTTTACACACATATACCAGCTATTTTTCATCGGGTTATCATATGTCAAATAGTGGTTTGTCAGAAAGTAAATAGTAATTTAACCGTAAAAATCTGGGCTTGACGTTTATTTACAAATGAGACATTTTCGCAAATTTCCATTTACTAAATATATTATATTAGTTTATGATGAGAAGTGAGATCATACAAGAAAATCACAGAAGTCTGGTGATATTTATACATTTCATAAAGTATAAATGACAGATGAAACGTGTAAATATTGTCAAACTACTGTGTTCAGCTGTGTGTATTGAAAAATAAACGTTTTCAACTTAGAGTGACTTTTGTCTGCATTTACTGTCTCTGAGACACCATATTAGCTATGACGTCTACCTAATAATATAGCAGAGTAGAAGTTTGACTGAAATATTACTGATAAAACAGAATTTGGAATCTGATGTATATTTAGTGATTTTCAATGACATAAAATTATGGCTGCTTACTTTTATATGTGTTATTTCTAAAGTGTGATTTAAACGTAAGGTAAGTAATCTGTATATTATGGTAAGTTTTGCTACTTTAAGCATTAGTAAACAAGTTGTTTAAATAATAATATGAGACGATAACTTAAAATAGTAACAGACTCTTCTTTCTAGTTATCTATCTTATGTATCAGACTGAGTAACATATAATTTTTTAAGATAAGAAATATAATAAATTAGTACTGGAAACATACACTCACTTGACTGAGTAAGTATTAGTTGTCATAATAAGGAAACTTAATGTCCTTTTATGAGAACTCCGCCTTTGTAAAACATGAGCTAAAGAAACATGTGTAAATTATTTTGTCATAAACTAATGAAAATTTTAATGATTGCATAATAAACGTTTTATTGTTTTAAAAAGTTAAATTAGTAAAAGTATAAATTTTAATTATTATATGATAGTGCTTTTTAAGGCAGATTTAAACCTATAATCATGTACTGTATGTGTAGTAAAAATGTATATAATTGTGATCATATTATCAATCAAGTGCTTTATAATTAAAATAAGTTTTAATTGAGATTGTCTTTTTCTAAAGGAAAGTTAATTGTTTAATGAATTGGTGTTGAACATCCTTTAAAAGTATGAGTCATGGCCAGTTGTCATAGTGATACAATAACACGTTCTCTTCTTTGTAACGTAATCATTCATTATTGTGTTCCTTCTTGGCGAAAGTAACTCGCCCTGACGACAAGCACTCTTGTTTCAATTTTTGTAACTGTGACTCATCATCATTAATGATACCTCCCGATACCAACCCCAAAGAGGAAGCCAATCAATGTGAGGCAGAATAATTTTTGTCAGTAAAGTTTGAGGAGAACTACTAATTTACGGAAAGACAATTATAGAAAAAAAATGGTTTATAACAAACGTCTGCGTTTTCTCTCAGCCTTTCTTATACCACCGCGCTAATAGTTCTTAACCGAGAAACATCGCTTTCTTCATTCTCCGTTCACTTAACTTGTAGGGAAAGTAAATTACTCAGTGGGTTTCAGTAAAAGTTTAGTATCTTATAAAGTACCCCTGCTACAAGTGGGTATTGTATTCAGTATATTATTTTTTGCAATGATTTTTGTTCAATGCTGAGATAGTAGCACTTAACATGACTCAAGAGCAGTAGACTATTCGATGATGACGATGATATTACATTAAATTTATAAGTGATATTATTTATTGAAGTATTGCTCAACAGTTATCCACTCTGAACAGAAGTAGAGATTTTTTTATTACACGAGATTTAACGTTAGAGAATCATTCTTGAAGGCTTAACATTTCTCGAAGTGTATTTATTTACTAAGGATGGAGAGGAAGAGGTTAATGTTTTATATTTTTGTGGTAAAAAAAACATCATATTAAACTATACATTCCAACTACTTTGGTTACTTTTACTCTTCCTCATTTGTTTTAACTTTTGAAAGAATCAATTCTTTATCAGTTAATTTCACGTATTTCTTTGTCATAGGTTATTAGAAGACGGTCAGCTAAAATTGCGGTAATGGATAGTTGCTATAAATATCAGAATTCAGTAACTTTCACATGTTTAATTTGTAATAGTCTGTATTTAGATGGAGAGTGAAAACTAAGGTAATTAATGATCTAAATTAATATTAAATTTCAGAAAGCTTTACAAGTTTGATTTTTAAAAGTCTGTTATTTGGTGGCTAGTTGTCCGTCATAAATAACACATTGCAGAATGTTTCACGTTTCTCTTTTATTTTAAATTATTTTAATTTGGTAATCATCAAATATATCAGATTCAGGAAGCTTCACATATTTAGTTCTTTATAATCCATTTCCATTTGTTCAGTTGTAGATTGGGATAATCTATATTCAGTTTGGAAGCTAGTATTTGTTTTTGCTTTAAAACATAGGTTTATTTCAGAACTTTTTGGGAAACAATTTAGTTTTTTTCAGATAAGCTTTAGGAGTTTATATTTTATATCTTAATTGTGTTTGTAAAAGTTTGTAAAGTACAGTTCAATTAAAAGTTCTGGTGTTTATTTATTTCATTTTCATTACTAAAAGTTTCAAGTCACAAGTGATGATAAGCCTACATTCAAAAATATTAGCTCTAAACAAGTTATAGGACAAACATGGCCTAGTTGTTTGTTTTTTAAAGAAGCTAGTTTTTACTGTTTGATAATTTTGGTTATAAATAAGAGTAGAGAAATTTGCTGCTGTTGGTGGAAATCATCACCTTTGAACATTAGTGTTATACTGATCAATCTTAAACTATTTCGTTATAAATGCAGCTGACTTAGTCCAGACTTGAGTTAGACATCTTTAAAATAACTTGTTTTTAAAGCTGAAGAATTAAATTTACTGGTAACAAAATATTTATTTAAAATTATTGGGATGAAAATAAATGAGAAACTAGGGAGCATTTGTGGTGGGATAAAAAACCTGAATTACAAATTCGTATACGTGTAGAATTCACATTTTATAAATAATTTTAATTACATCGATATTATTGTTGTTTATTTATTATCTTTATATTATACCCAAGCGCCAAGAAAATAATATATTCAGTAGATATCTATTTCTGTATAAACACACATAATCTGATAAATATGCAGAACATGTACTATAATGTTTTAAATTACATGATCATGGAATTAATAGAGCATATCCATCTCATTGTAATAAAAACTACAAATTGTTAACAGAATAATGGAACTACACTGCCAAAGAAAAATCTTGAACTGAAAATTGAATTGTTGATAAATATATATTAGAATAACATTACACTTACGTTCTGAATCACAGTCTGAAGTGTTCCTAATTTCTTTCTGCTACACGTATGTCTACTTATCTTTATTATCTATGCTACAGACAGTAGAACTCATACTATAACTAACATTGACAACAAGTAAACAAAGATATCATGTTTGTGTGTTTTCAACGTAGATTACAGTATATAAATTAACAGACTATCTTTCATTTTTATAATCTACATTACCAGGAAAGGTGAAGATTCTAAAATTTCCTTCATTTATGGGTTCATTACAACTGTATAGCTTTGGTGTGTTAGTACTCGAATATGACGTGGATCTTAAATTTACATGCTATTGTATTCTTGTTTTTACACCTTACTAGTAAAACATACATAAACTATATTACATTTTGAACGTATATATTGATATACTATGTTCGATATTGATAACTAGATATTTACTGACTTATTTGATACAGGTGGTGAGGGCGCTCGACCCACAATCTATGGGTTGCGTGCCCTAATCTCCGATTAACCAAACATGCTCCCTTTCAGCCGTGTAGGCATAATAATGTGACGGTCAATCCCACTATTCGTTGGTAAAAGAGTAGTCAAAGGATGGCGGTAGGTGGTGATGAATAACTGCCTTTCCTCTAGTCTTACATTACTAAATTGGGGATGACTAGCGCAGATAGCCCTCATGTAGCTTTACGTGAAATTCAAAAATAAACAAACTAGGTGTGGCTCTACAATATGTCTCTTTAGGTAAAATAATTTATTTAAAAAGTTGCAACCGAAAATCGATTGGTTTATAATTATGCAAATCATGATTCACTGCCTTCCAATCACAATATTTTTTTTTCACTTATATTGTGACTTAATACGTTTAATACTTTATTTACCGTAGGTCCTGTCCCAAACTACACTACACATTCGTTTTTCTTTTTGTGGTTTAAATTTCTTTCTTACCTTGTCGAAACCAGGTTTCGATATACGTTGGTAAGAGAGCACTGACAGGCTAGTGTGAATCTTTTCACTTAATTCTGAACAAACATATGTTACACATATCTCCAGGTGATTCTTCAAATAATTTTACAACAACCTCGTTACAGTATTGAATCATTTAGTTTATCTTATGTAAGTGTACGTAACTTTGACTTTTTGTAAAGACAAGTTTTAACACATTAAATGGCAAATATATTCTAAACAGCTGCCAGTACCTTCACAGTAACTCTGAAAACTTAAAGTCCAACGACTGGGATTCAACACCCGTGGTGAGAAAAGCATATATTCCCAATTGCATGCTTTAAATGTTATCATAATTAATACCCAGTTTCAAATAAAGGAATCATTGTTCTTTGACAGAATTTTTCAATACTTTCTTTTTTCTCTTGACCTATGAATAGAGAATTGAATTTGAGGTTTCTACAAGTTTTGTCGAAAGATGTAGCTGAGATGTTTCATAAGGTCTACATAAGATGGAGAGGTATAGTCCTGTTTGAATCCCGATTTCTAGTGTTGTAAGTCCTTTGACATACCACTGAGCCGTTGGTGGGTTTTGTATTAAGACACACATATGTATATTATTATACACATTTCTTTTCAATTTCCTTCTATATATCTAAGATTTGTTAAAACTAAAATCATGATTTATATTGAATTAACCTCAAGTTATACTTTTCGTGTTTTTTTTTTTAATATCAGCCCCCATAATTTTACAGAAACTACGGAATAAGCAATATATTTTCACACACTAATGTATTCCAAATCCTCAACATGCCTTTAAGAGATTATACAGAAACTGAACGACATTGAGGTAATGTTCTTACAAAACATGGTTCATAACGACAAAGAAAGAGTAGAAAACTTAAATACCTTTCACAGTAACTAGCAAGAAAGTGTTGAACCAAATGACTAAGTTGAGAACAATTGATTACTAGTGGTAGTATGGTTTGTTGTAACCAGTGTTCGTAGCTGAATATATTTTGAAAAAAAATATGCTGAAACAAAGCATTATTGAAATACTAGCAACAAATACCTCACGGAACAGTAGTGAAATTTAAGAAACATACAAAATAACATAACGTGCGTCAGGAAATTAAGACAAAAGAAAGTATTTACCACAGAACTTCAAAGTCTGTGAAAAATTACTATAACAATATGTGGTTAAGGAACTTTCCTACAATATACTTTCTCCAAGTAAAGCTGTTCCATGTCATTTATTACGATTTCAACTAGAGTAAAATTGACTGAAATTTGAATTTAGAAGCTAATTAAATGTCAACTTTTCAAAAGTTAAATGAATGTCGACTAGAATTAAGTGTGTAGTGAAGAGAGAAGTTTGTCACGAGCGACATTCATGTCATAATTAAGGCCTACAACTACGAAAACAATTTCATGGTAATTCTGGATACACTCCAACTAAATAATAAGGACTCATGATCATATGTCGCAAAAGGAGTATAAGTGTTATAAATGTAAAGTGATACAAACTACCAGTGATACTGAACGTAACTGCTTTTATTTCAATTGATAAGTTGAGAAAATGAAAATAAAACTGTCACGTCCTGTTTAACAACTAAGGTATTAGAAACAAAATATAATAATACCAAGTTCACTGAAAAAACATCGTTACTGGATAAGAACAAACTTATAATTCACAGAAAGGCATATATTTAGTTAACATTTTTAAACTAATTCAATTATTATTTCTTGGGCAATTCATTTCTCGGCGATATATTCATGTGGACAACCGAAGAATATTGTGAACCAGGAAAGTGTCAAACATTCCTAAACGTGTTAGGTTTCAGTGATATTCCTTTAAATATCGAGCAGTTTAACATTATTGAAATTGTTGAAAATGCCTACGTTTCCCGATTTAAATAAACTTTTGCATCACACATTTGTATCAATAATTATATAAATATTTAAAACAGATAAATATGTCTATACATTAACAAAAATTCTACAGAACTTCAATCAATAGTTATATAGATATTTAAAACAGAAAATATGTCTACTCATTCATAAAAATTCTACAGAACTTGAATCAATAATTATATAGATATTTCAAACAGACAATATATCTATACGTTTACAAAAATTCTACAGAAAGTTATTGTACTTGATCATTTCAAGAGGATGTAGGGATTTATTATTCTCTGTTTATGCACAAAATGGAAATTCTTTCCATCGTTAATTAATTCAAGCTGGAGAGGTAGATTGTCTGCTCTAGGGCACGTGTACAACACATTGCTACAACACATAATATAACTACACGTACAAGCTCTTATTTTATCTTGATGCATCTTGCATACAACGGCATCGTGTAACTGGTGACGCTTCCAGTGTATCTGTTATCATACAAGTTGCAATAATCCGTACTCAGTTGCTTTATGCTAAACTATAGGACAGTTTTCAATCATTTTATTGAATTGTATTTAAACTTGGAAACCGTTTTATAGCACTACGCATTTTAAATCTTTTTTAAACATTTAAATATTTTGGAAATATCAGGTGTGAATAGTTTTGTGTATACACCCGTCTTAATAAACCTTTCCAATAAGGTGTTTGATGTTGTCCAGATTTTCTGGAATTTGTAATTTAATTCGTAAAGTTATGTTTTATACACTTGTATTATAAAATTAAACATTTCAAACATCATTTCGGTTACAAAATCAATCAGTAATTAGCTGTAGGATATAACTTACAAATATTATATTATTTAATGTTCAGAAATATTTTCTAATGAAGTTAGAACCATAAAGAGTAACCAGTAAACATCGTAAAGCACGATTTCCTATTAAAATATAAATATAAACAGAAACCACTCAGTCTGTTATATCTCGTCTCATATAAAATGTCATTCTTAAACATTTCTTAACTATCAATATACATGAAATAGCTCGATGCTATGATATTCATTTAACAATAACGTTTTGTCCTGAGCTAAACTTAATAGTTCACATATTATCAAGATAAATTAAATTATTTCGTCAAAAAGAGCATTTTGACTTTTTAAACTTAATTATTCTGTTGAACAAATAATACACAAAGCTTAAATTAAACAAAATAATTTACAAAAGAAAGAAAACTGGAAGGTTTAGTTTTGTTGATATATGTCGTTACTGAAGTATGCAATCTGATGTTGTGTTTTTAGAACAACACAATATTTTAACACTTTTCAGCAGAAAATGTAGCAAATATTTTAGATACTTAACTGAAAATCTACTATACAATACGTTATTGATATATACTCGTATGTTATGCTACTTTGTTTCAATTCGTGGGAATTAATAACGTTACATGTTATAAATTATCTGGGATGATCTTTCAATTTATTATATTACGTACTGCAAGTTCAAAGAGTCTAAAATTATGTTAAATCTAAATTTAGAAGTTAATTAAATGTGGAGATTTTATTTATGTTTTTGCCAACACGATTCATACACACAGATTTCTTTCTTGATACAAATGCATTTTAATGTACAAAAAATGATATAATTTATTTTAACCGAATAGTACAAATAGTTTTACAAATATGATTCATAAACAAAAGCTTCACAAACATAAAACCAATACTGAGTTGTCGCAGGAGATATAGCGGTATTCTGCAGGCTCAATTTGCTAAAAACTGGGTTTCGATACTGGTAGTAAACAGAGCACAAATATCGTTTTGTGTATCTTTTTACTTAATTTCAAATAATCAATCAATGCTGAGTCTTCTATTTAATCTGGAACTGGACACTGTATCAACGGTTAACGATGAGCGAATTAATTTCGAGATAATATTGATATAGTTCACTTTTCAGAAAACAATAATAACAAGCTCTTTCATCACACATGCTTCTTTCACCGCTGGAGTTATATAACGTTTTCGAAGAAATACTATCTTTCGATGACAATCCGTTACAGTTTAACGTTTTGTAATATTCGAAACCTGTAAATGTTCCATCAATTAATTGTAGTTTTCCAAATACAGCTTCCGATGTTTATGTATACCAAATGTAGCAAGCCAGCAATATATATATTTCTCTCCGCGTGTTGCTATTGCTACTTTTTACAATCTTTGGATTGGTCTCTCATAATTTCAATTAGCAAAAATCCTGTCAGCCACTGGTATTTACATACACACATCGTACATTGTTGTTTCTTACATCTTCTTCACATTTATGGAACTGTCGGGAATTTCGACATACACATTTAACATTAACAATTATATGGATTTATGTATATATATTTAACTAAAAACATCGATATTAAAAGAAAGAAATTTATAACAGTAAACTCATTACAATGTTTTAGTTAGTTTTTCTTGTGTCAAGTTTTTCTAAAACTATTATAATGTTTACAAATGCTTTTCACTGTGGGATCCATTAAAGTATATAGTGACATTTAAATTTCTGTAATATAATACACATTTCATATCTTTAATACGTTTCTAAGTTGTATATAAAAATTCCAGTTTCATAGGATAAGGACATATTTATGGCCTCAAATATCTGGTCAAAATGAATAGGATAACATACAAGGAAAAGCCTTATAAGAAATTTAAAAGTTAATAAAAAATTACAAATATTCCATACTAGTTTTAGAAGATATAAAAAAATAGTATGTATTCGAGTTGCAAAATATCCACCAGCATCAGAGAAAAGGTAGTTTGGATGACCAAACTTCTGTTGATGTCTGTGGTGATTCTATCTTTGAACTACTTGTACGTCTGGAAATAAAACATAGTTTCAAACAAATCTAACGTTTCACTTCAACACCTAATTTTTGTGACTACGAAATGAAGAATGAACTATTTTCTTTTTTGACTTATTCAAACTTTTCATACAATTAATTAAAAATATATATTAATGGACACAATATTTAATTGACGATATCAATTTCTACCTGAATAACACTCAGTATCACTTACCAGTAATAAAACTATTTTAGTAATGATCAGATTGAATTTTAAACCTTAAAGCAGTCTTTTAAGCCTGTTTCTAAGTATTTTATGAATTACACAACAAATAAAAATATTATCTTCAGATAAAATTACTGGGTTGTTTTGAAGAACGTAGCAAATAAGTAAAGTTTGCCTCATGCAGTAGTAGGATTTATGAAGTTTGTTTGATTAGGCTATGTAATCATTTACTCACCATTTAAACCTAAAACGTTTTAAATGTTTAATTATATGAGCACCTTAAGTATTTTATGGTATTAATGATGAGTATTGAAGAATAAAATTGAACTAAACATAATATTATATAATGATAAGATCTTAACACTTTTATTTTATTGTTGTTTCTCTAGTTTACATCTACACAATAGGTTATCTATGATGTGTCTACCTCGGGAAGTCACACCCAAAGTTTTAGCGTTTTAAGTCCATAAACCTATTTATTACCCTTTGTGGAACATGTGTTTTAACAAAGATGAACTTGCAGGAAAACCGAATTTACTATAAGATTTAGTAATTAATTAGTTAGAAAATTATTAAATCAAAACGATTAACTTTGAACACAGTGGAGAATATTAAGTAATGAAAATTTTAAATTGAAAGAAAGTTTTTGTTATTTTATATTGACAAATCCTCCACTGTTATGTTTTTAAACTACTATTGTTCTTACTTCTAACTGTAGAAAAACATTTACTGGTAGTTTATATAAATGTTTGGTTGATTTTGTTTTGTTTTTATACACATATATCATGACGTTTTACATAACTTGCGTTGAACAAAGTTTATTGCTTTATTTTGCTGCATAACCATAGACGGATGAGTTAGATAATCAAAATGAATATTCCATATATCTTCAATAATATCGGCTTCTCAAGTGAGTTTTAAGGTACGAGGTGAGAGCTAACATATATTAAATATTTAGAACGGGAAGTTCAGTAAATGTAAGAAAACAGCTAGCCCTTGGTCAGTCTCTAAGGAAGTAGAGTACGATATTTTAACTCATTAGAAAATGAATGAAGTGAGCGTGAAGAGCTGTCACACGGAAGCTAGAAAACTCCCTTTGCCTATAAAACTTCATAATAAGCTATACATGAGCAAGAAGCAATGTCCTGAGCCACTGAAGCGGGTCATTTTATGTTTTTGAGAAGAATGTAGTGAGTGGAGTTGTAGACGACAATACAATATAGTTTGTAGACGTCAATGACCATTCCACACGTTTCTAAACCCATACGTTCTATTATTGAGAACAATAATCTGTAGCATCCCTGCATATTTTAACACCTCCTTAGTTAGAAGAGAGATACAAAGCCAAAGTGATACAGGTTTCTAGTGGTTGTCGTATGCAACGTTTACTAAGAGCTAAAACATCTGCAGAACTTTTGAAACTAAGTTAACAAATATGCCATTGCTGTACACACTAAAATTTAAAACAATTGTGAACATATTACTAAGCGAAGATACAATATCTATCATATATAGAAAGGTGAAATTATTGAAAATTAAATCTCAGAAAATTTATTATCGTCGCTAACCGATTACCAAATAAAAATAATGCATTTATATTCAAACTATGTAAAAATTGTGAAATTGGTACTCGATAAGATGTTACGGTCATATTCTACGAGCTATATCACATATTCATCTTGTCTAGGCCACTATAAATATTACTAATCATATTTTCTCCATAAAAAGGTAGACAAAGTGCACACTCATACCTAATTGTTTAGTAGATGAAGGCGTCAGTATACAGCTATGGCTGCCACTCATACTGTTTAACAAACTAACAGATCTAAAGTTTTGTTTGGTAGCTAACCTCATGATCCATTTGCCAACTCACATCTAAATGTTTGATATCAGTTTGCATCGCACAAGACAGGAATATCTACCAATTATATCCTGATAGAGTGGTATGGGCATAAGATTGGTTTCTAAATAGTGCAATAAATATTATAATATCACTTCTAATAGCAAAGGCATAAATGTTAAAATATCTTTTGACAATAATTATCTTAATAATTTTGATTTAGTTTCATGTTGGTTGTCCAATATAATGATGTGGTAGTGGAACCTGATCTCTATGAGGCAAAAATAAATTCCTAATACTGAGGTAGAAGTAAAAAGTGCCTTGCTAAATACGTGTTTCCTTACATAACTAGGGGTGTAACCAGCAAAATAATTGAATAATGAAATCAAAAGGTATAGTTTTTGTCATTTGGCTTTTCAGTGTTAAAATTCTTACTTACCTTCTACCGCGAATGCTTGAAACGCTGACAAGAGAACAAATATTTTTTTATTTTGGTGCAAAAGTAAAAATTATTCCAATATGCAGAGATTTGCAAGAAAATAAATTAAATGTTTTGTTAAAAAATATTTGACGTTAGCGTCGGTTTCTCCGCCAAAACGCCCACTAGTGACACAGTGGTATATCTCTGGATTTATACCATTAGCAACCGGGTTTCGATACCCGTGGTTGGAAGTACGAAGAAAGCCCATTGTGCAGTTTTGTGCTTAATTCAGAACAATCAACCAACCAACCGAATATTCATATTATCGTATACAAAATAATTTAACACTTATTTAACACTAATTCACAAATTTTAGCAAATTACGAGAGGTTTTTAATAAGCAATATTATTCTTATTTCTCATTCATTAATTGTATCTTTTAATTTATTATGACTTTGTATAATAATTTAATTTTTCACATTTGCCAAACTGTAGTTAATTCATTTTCTGCATATCGTCATTTTATCATTTGTCACTACATTTAATATTTGCATAAAGTACATTTCTTACTTTCTATATACATTTTTCTATCTGCATGAAATATTTTCAGTATTTTTCAACGCGCATGCTTAAAGTAAGCTGCCTTACTAAACATTAATTTTCTACACCAAATCCATTGTATTCAACGAAACTTTCATTTATCAGAGTCTAGTGCTCCTATGACAACATTGTTAACCTTAAAATTAATAATGTTTTCGTTTTTTTCACAATCAGTATTCATTTGTTTTTGTTTTTTTAAAGATTGAAAACAAGAATATTGATTTCATCACAAATTGTAGGCCTTTTGGGTTTTAATGCAATTTTTAAAGATAATTGTATTTGTCACCAGATGACACCTTTATTTTTCTGCCTCTAACTTTAAATGAGTATAAAAAGCTTTTTAGACCTCGAGTAAATAGTTGCTTACCACCTTGGCAACTCCCATGACTTGCAACTAAACACACTGGGAACCCCGACCCTTTTTCGGGAATTGAATTGTGGCGATTTACAAGCACAGATGAATTCCCAGATTAAACCCTTGAAGAACGCTAGGTATCAGGAATTTCTCACATGAAGTTTCCATTTTTCATGATTGTTTTCATATGAAAAACTTTCATAGAAAATAGAAATTTTCGTGTTGAATAAAATCGGTGAAGCAAGAAAAAGATTGGGTCCGGTTGGTAAAAACGAGATATTCTAGAATAATTTAAAGTTTGTGAAATAAAACTATAAATGTAACAAAGCAAAGCCTATAAACAGCTTTTGAATGACGTACAACAGGAAACAGGTATGAAGTCGAAGACATATATCGTTGCATTTGATGAAGCAGGTTCATATTAAAGAAACCGTAATAAAAGTGGGGCATTTTTGTTTTTTATCACCATATTTTTAAAACAACACTTAATTAACTGAACAAATGCATATTACACATTTTTTTATGTCCAGTTTACATGTGGTGATTGAAGATTACAGCTATAATTGAAACGTCTTGAAAGTTGAGAAAATTCTTATATGATGTTTGTGTGCAATGGACGAATGAATCAACACCATAAAAATGGATGTAATGACATACTTGGATGGTCAACGGGTACGGTATCCTTCTGCTAATGGTCAATGTACTTTAGGTAGAGACGATAATCTGTAAATCTGGAAAATTCTTCTGTACAGCAGTTTATTCACTTTCACTTCCTCTTCAGGAATAGCTTCTGTCAATGAAAGATGTTCTCTTTCTTTCTACTTATCTCATAATAATATTTTTATAATACTTTTATCTATTGGAATTCAAAATTTCAACTGTAGACATATTTCGAATGTAAAAAGATCAAGATATTTTAATATTTACAGCTTTACTGTTAAACTCAATTGCTCGTTTTACTGAAACTCCAAGTTTGTTGATCAAAATATTATAATATTTAGTGTACTGAATCGTTTTTACTTCTTAAAGTGGAATATAATATCTTAAGCTATTATTGGTTATTATATATTCGTGGGATTGTGATAAACTTCACTGTAAACTAATTTAAAATGGATTTTTTTTCATATTTTTAACAACTTTTGAGAAGCAAGGCAGTAAGCTTTTATTCTAGAATATTCAGAATAATGAGTGTTCTTTAAGTTATTACAGCTATGAGAAAAGCTAGAAACTACATTTTGATCTCAAGTCTTAAATTCATAGTTTGTATTATGAACGTTATAAATAAACGTTATAAATATTCTTTAGAATAGAAATCTTCCTGTTCCAAATTGTATAATGTTCATATTTTTTGATGGAACATCATAATATTATATAGCTTAGATGGGAAGAAAACAATATTTTTCTCTAATTATTTATGAATGTAACCAAGTGAAGAAAGGAGTAAACCTATATTGAAACAAAACATAACAGGAAAAATTGGTGAACATGTATTTGATAGCTGGTTAATATTAAGTTACGACGAAAATATTCCATAAAGAGTCTCAGAAAAATAGAATAATATATTAGTTGTTTTATAGCCTTTAAATTCGTATTTAAACCACACACACAAAGTACCTGTTAATTATAGTTACCAGATATGCCATTTATGACCCTGGTTTGAAGAATAGATCTTTTAATATGTGTTCTACATTCGCAATAGTTGTTCTTAATAACACAGAAAATCAATGAATATTTTCATAGGATTAGAGCATTAAATGTTTTTGGCGATCTATGAAAGCAGAGTCACATACTTTATAGTAGAATACATAAAACAACTTATTAAAATCATGAGCTTCATTCTCATAAATATTTTTCTCACCGTACTTTTTATTCCTTTTCTTTTAGTGAATGTAACTCTCTTAAATCAATTGCTTCTTGAATCATGTGATTCCTGATGCTCTCCTTACCGCTAACTGATAGGTTTATGTAGTGTAAATGAATGACAACGTGACGTACATTCACATATGAAAGACGAATAGCTATGATGAATAAAACAATTTCAATAATAGTTAAGACTCGAATGGAAGAGTCTCGAGTAAATAGTTGGAAAATATAACTAAAACAATAACAGAACAAAGAGCTACACTGCTTAAACCATCTTCAACTTGTTGAAATCCTTGTGTGATAGCAACAACACTCAACAAACCAGCCAATCCCATGCTAGAGGTGAATATATTGGTCAAGGAACAATCAGCAAACCCTAACAAGGAGAGTTGTTTATGGCTTATTAAACTCAAAACTCAAATTAGAATCATATTTATAGTTAGATTCGTTATAAGGAAGTGATAATTAACGTTACCTAAAAGTGTTATTAAAGTTCTAACACAACGAATCCAGAATACAGGCATATATTACTGCAGCAATTGCTATGTAATACAAGGATAGAAATTTGGTTGAGAAATAATACCACCAAAAATACAAAGGAAGCTGTTAAGAAAATTCGGTCATTTACATAAATGTTGGTACATAAATCTCAAAATAATTAGAAAACTGGGTTTGTAGAATAAATGGCAGTTGCATCGCTAACAGGAAGTAAAGTGTAGGAGTAATAGAGAAAAGTATCTCCTGACGCTCCACTTAAATAACAAAAATATATGAAGAAATTCGTTCATTGTTCGTTGATAAACTTTATCCTTCGGAAAACTATGAAAGGTGATATAATTAATATTTTGAGTACCTGAAATAAGCCTATAACCTCCATAAATATCCTCTGTTTGTATATTACAACTTAAGTTTCGTTTAATACGGTCAGTGAAAAATATGTTGATAGAAATAATTTTGCTAATTTTAATATACATATATATATATAGTAATCTGATTAGGCTTAGTGACGTACCAAGCTTTATAATATTACGTGTAAAATTAATATAAATATAGATAGACAGAGATATATCTATAGTTAGTGAAATAAATACTTATATTTAAAATCCAAATTTTTCAAAAGAGAAAAATTTTCTTTTCAGATTTCTTGTTTATTTGTTTGTTTTGTAATTTCTCTCAAAGCTACATGAGGGCTATCTCCGATAGCCGTCCTTAAGTTAATAGTGCAAAATCATGTGGAAAGCAGCTAGTCATCACCACTCTTTTCCAACTCTTGGGTTACTCTTTTACCAACGAATAGTAAAATTTACCTTCACATTACTTGTCCCCATGGCACAAAGAACGAGCATGAATGGTGTCACAGGGATTCGAACGCTCGACCCATAGGTTACAAGTCGAGCGCTCTAGCGACGTGACGATGCCGGGTCTCATATTTATCTATTTAATATTCAGCGTCAGGTCCATTTCCTTCTCTTCTATCATTAAATAATTAATAGACTAAAGAAAGTTCGAAATGTATTACTCGCATAAAATTTCCAACATTATCGTACTTCTTAATAAATGACAACATAAAAGTGAGATAAAGTTAGTGTAACAATAACTTTTGAAGAATTTAATTCAACTAGAACATAATGTAGTATACTTAAACAATTATATTCTGTAGAAAATGTGACAAAAATAATTTCATTTAATTATTAATGTCTCTCAAATAAAGTTTTTAATTTCACATTATTTCCAGTACATTGTACAGCCAAAAGAAAAATAAACATTTAGCTTGCATCACATGTTTATTTATAATTAAAGTAATAATTTAATAATGCATTAAAAATGCTTTGTAAACTAAACTGGACTATAATTAATAACTTGCACTACAAAATCCTACAATAATAAAACTCTTGCTTATATATCAGGCGATTTGCAATATCCAACTTCGCGAAATTTTTATTCTGTGTGCATGAGATTTGCAATTGGGATCACGATTTTCCTATTTTGCTTCCATTTCTCGCTATACACAACTTATTGTTTTTCCAATTGAATGTAAGTAATAAAAATTTGGCAGCTGAATTTACTGCATGTAATGGAGCAAAATAAAGGTAAAAAGGTCACACGCATATTCGACGTTTACAGAATTATAAAGCATTTAATAGGGTAAGAAACAGTTTTGTGTTATCAGTTTCTCAAGTGTTTACCAAGTATTCAAGCAAAAAACTGACATTTGTAGCTAAAATTTGAGAACAGCTCGAAAAAAATGTTCCCGGAGTGGTGATATTTGTTTACATGAATACGTCATATGTGGATCTAATTGTTTTTCACGTATTACAGAGTTACAAAGTAATGAATGGCGTCATTGCCTTTAATCACCACGTTGCTCACCAATAGCTAAATGTGTTTTGTATCGATATGTTTTTGTCTTTCGAAAAAAAAATCAACAGAAATTACTATACAAGGCTGCAAATCGTTCATAGCTACCATGCACTGTCATACTTATCAGTTGTTGCTACTCCAAGTAAGCACTGACGCCACAGGTAGTCAGCAAGTAGTTATGATCGATAAAAGAACGGTATACTCTGATAGCTCAATATTTTACACTATGAGAGATGTACCATTTGAGTTTTACATCTTGAATAACCATGGCCCCATGATACTTAACACTGTAGATATCAGTTGTAAAACTCCAACAATTACAGAGGTCTGTCTCTGAACTCATAGAATTATAAGCCAGTTTTAATACCCGTGCTACAGACAGCTCAGCTAGCCTACGATATAGCTTTGTATCTAACTGCACACAAATTAACAAAAAATTGACTGTAAAAATGTTGAAACAAGTCAGGAATCTAGAAATTCAAAAGTTTAGTTTGATGCAAATAAACATAAAATAAACATACTCTCGTTTACCACATACTTTTCACTCATCTTTTTATGACTGTGTTTTATGAAGAAGCTTTAAGATTATGCTTATCGTTAATTCCATTACATTTATTAGCAAGAGGTTTCTCTCATGTTTAAGGGGAGAAGCTTAAATGAAACCTCAGTTTTGAAACTTGGAGAACTTTTAAAGTAATATAAACTTTCACCGCCATGAAGGAATCTGTTACATCTTTGTTGCTCGTTACCTATTATTTCTTTAGTGACTCTTGATTAATGTGCGTTGACACAATATTTACTTTAAGGTTAACTGATACAAAACAGGTGAAGCATCGTTAAGAAACTGTTAAAAATAATTAACTAGATTGTTATTTCTCTAAATGAGAAAAGCATTGGTACAAGTTAAAACACTTTTATGATTTACTGACTTTTAGAAGTAGGTAATAATATTTAAACATTTATAAACAAGGATAAATTTGAATAGCTTTCTTTGAAATCATAACAATTGTATATCGTAAACGAAATACCAGGATGTTGAGGTGTAACTCCACATAAGAATAAGTCACTAAACAGTTATTAAAATTTACTGAGTAATTCTCTTTCTGTACATGCTAACTGAACGTAGAATAATCTGAGGGTCGCAAGCTCGAATCCCCATCACACCAAACATGCTCGCCCTTTCAACCCTTTATAATGTGACGGTCAATCCTAATATTGTTGGTAAAAGAGTAGCCCAAGAGTTAACAGTGGGTGGTGATGACTAGCTGCCTTCCCTCTTGTGTTACACTTCTAAATTATTGACGATTAGCGCACATAGCTCTCATGTAGCTTTGCGCGAAATGAAAAAAACAACAACATCAAATAAACAACTCTATAATATGTCTTTTTACTTTAAATAATTTATTTTAAGATGTTATAACGGAAAATTAATTAGTTTATAATTACGCAATTCATATGTCACTGCCATTATATTACTACACATTTCTCTTCTTTATTTTGTGACTTATTACGTTAAAAACTTATGTTCTGTGACAGACTACATTACAATTTGACTTATCTTCTTGTTGTTTAATATTGCATTTGCCTAATAAATTACGAGAGTATCGGAAAAATCTGTTCTCTTTCAACATTGTGTATGGATCAATGTTACTCATATTTTTAGATGATTGTTGAAAATATTTCACAACAACCTCATTCATTATTCTTCCAGTGTACCTGACTTTAAATCTTTGTAAACACAAATTTTAACACATGCATAATTAATGACAGACATATTCTAAACATTCGCCAGTGGATCCATAGTAAGTCTAAAAGTTTTTAAGTCCAACAACTGGGTTTCCACTCTCGTTAGCTTAAATATTATCACTTTTGTCGCTCAGATTGTGAGGAAGAATCCATAGTTTCCTGGCTGTTTGAGAAACAAAGCTTTCCAATACCCTCTTTTCTCTTTTAACTATAAAAGTGATTTGAACTCCTTTCAATATGTGGGATATAGTTTTCCCAATTTGTACTAATATTTATGGTATAAAAATTCTCACAGAAAAGAATGCAAATGTTGAACAACACAAGATCTGGTTTTTGCAGCTCCATAGAACCATTTTGTACAAGGTGTTCGCAAATTCTGTCGACAGATGTAGTGAGGTATTTCAAAAAGATTACGCGTCATTGTAAAGTGGAGAAAAGTGGTTTTGTTTTAAAATTAACATTTCTAATATTTCATGAAAGAGTATCAAAGTATTGACAATCCATTCAATTCCGAATATTCTTGAGTAGTTCTGTTGAATTATTCCAGTATTCCAGTGTATTTTTCTCTTTTAGGTTAACAGATCGAGCCATTTATCAGGGTAAATTGATTACTCGAAAAAGTAAGACTACTCGCAAAATTAGTACCACAGAGAAGTTACATATACACTGCTGGCCAAAATCTTGAGGCCAATGAACATAAAGAAAAAATATGCATTTTGCGGTGCTAGACTCAACCACTTACTTGAGTAGAGCTTCGAAAGATGAAAATAGGAAAAGGTAAAATAAAAATAAAAAAACTTTCTTAGTATTTAATAAGGAAAATGCGAACACTATAAAATTAGCCTAAATACTATCTGGTCAAAAGTTTAAGACCATACTAAAACGAAGAGTTAATCGGTAAACACGTAACGAAAATTAGGTATTTGTACTCCTGTGTTACCTGGAGTAAAGGATAAAAGGATAAAAAAATAACAGAGTTTGAACGTAACAAAATTGTCGAGCTGCAAAATCAAGATCTCTGTCAATGTTCCATCGCTGGTAAGATGCGGCGAAGTAAAACTCCTGTTGCAAATTTCTTAAAAGACCATGAGGGATAAGGAAAGATAATTTCAAATGGTCAGATTAAGAAAATTTCGCCGGCGTTGAGCAGGATGATTCGACGGGTTGTCCAGCAAGACACCAGACGATCGTCAAACCAGATGAAGGCCCTTATAAACGCAGAATGCAGCTCAAAAACAATAAAACACCTAATCTACGAGAGAAAGGCTTTAAAAACCGTAAACGTCTTCAAAGGCCACGCCTCCTTTCACAACACGAAACAGTTCGGCTAAACATTGCTGAGAAGCACCAAACATGGGACATATAAAAAATTTAACCTGGATGGTCCAGATGGCTTCCAACGTTACTGGCACCATAAGGATATCTCACCAAAGACATTTTCCACACGACATAGTGGTGGACGTTCCATCATGATCTGGGTTGCTTTATCCTTCCATGGAACAATTATACTTCAGGTTATACAGGGCGTCAAACAGCAGCTGGCTACATTGGCATGTTGGAGAGAGCATCCTTATTGACTGAAGGCCCTCGCTTGTGTGGAAATGACTGGATCTTTCAGCAGGACAACGCTGCAATGCACAATGTTCGCAGGAGAAAGGACTTTGTCAATAAGGTGATTCTTTTGGACCATCCCGAGTGTTCGCCCGAACAGAACCCTGTTGAAAATGTTTGTGGGTGGATGGCAAGGGAAGTCTATAGAAATGGACGTCAATTCCAAGCAGCGCAACAACTTCGTGAAGCCATCTTCACCACTTGGAGTAACATTCCAGCCATCCCTCTGCAAACGCTTATATCGACCATGCCAAAGCGAATGTTTGAGGTTATTCGCAATGACGGCCGTGCAACTTACCATTGAGACCTCTTGTTGGGCATTTCGTACCCTGTTTCGGACTTCTTTTTGGTATGGTCTTAAACTTTTGACCAGCTAGTATTTAGGCTAATCTCACAATGTTCATATTTTCCCTATTAAATGCTAAAAATGTTATTTTTTTATTTTCCCTTTTCTCGTTTTCATCTTTCCAAGCTCTACTCAAAGTGTTCGAGTCTAACTACGCAAAATGCATATTTTTTCTTTATGTTCATTGGCCTTTAGATTTTGGCTAGCAGTGTATATGTGAAGAGTTTATTATGTCAGTTTTTCGTTGTCGTTTGTCACTGGAATATATTTTTGTTAATTTGCTGTGAAACAAATAGATGTTGACGAAATTAATGTTATATTATAAAGTTGATAATTTCACTTTTAGCAATTTTCACTTATCTTAAAATAACAGCAACATTTATTTAAAACAAAACTTTTGCCATGGTTGTATGACAAGTAAACAATTGTTTTGGTAAAAACAGCAGCTTATCATTGTATTAAAACAGCAGCTTATCATTGTATTAAAACAGCCAGGTCGTGTTCGCCATAATCCTTGTTTCTTTTTACTGGAAGGGATACATTAACTCTACTTCGTCGGGTTTACTTGTCCTTTCCTCTTTTGTGTTCATACCTCGCAGTCGTAAGACTGCCTAATTCTGCTTGTGTGTCGCTCAAAATGTTTGGATAACGCCAACAGAGTCTACTAAACAAACGTTTTGTTAGTATCTACTCCAACCACCGAATCCATACTTATTACTGTCTCTCTTTTATCGTTATTCGGGTATTTGTGTTTCTATACCCGGTAGGGTCAGGTTTCTTCCACCTCTTCATCCTTCTTTGAAGGTATCAGCAAATGTCAAGTGATTTCTTATGTTGTTTATTTGTGTTTTCGTTTCTCTATCTTGTTATCATGAATTGTCTACTTTATTGTCTTCAGTTTTTGATTTGGGTTATTATTTGCGTGTTTGGTTTCAATGTGTTTTTGTTTTGGAATTGTTTTATTTGCCGCTTTTTGAAGGCACTCTGTTATTGTTTGACAGCAGTTATCTTATTCAATATGATTTTTTGCTTCTTATAAAACGTTATTAGGTAATTGATTGTCTAATTCCTTTTGATAGTCTTGCCATTTTGTTTAAATGCAATCATTTTTTTTTCTTTTCTATAGGTTGTATTTTTGTCGGAGGCGAGATCGAAGACGCAACATATTGGTAGATGGTCGCTATCAACATGTTTTCTCATCTGAAATGTTATTAGTTTCTGGCTATAGAGTTATGGTTGTGGGAAAAGATGTTGTTGAGTAATATGAAGTCTAGTTGGTTATGTGGTGAAGAGTACATTTCTGCTATTATCACATTTGTTCTATTTATTACCTGAATATCCACAGTAGCATGTTCGTTGTTTATGCTCAAACTGATTTCTGTGACTGAGAGATATGTTTTGCATAACATCATTATGCCTCTATTTTCATTATTTTAATTTATTCTGTCTTTCCTTATTGTTGTGTAATTGATATTTTAAATCTGTTGTTGTTGTATATTGAAGTTTCGCCTAATATTATAATGTAGAGGTTAGTTTCTTGAATAACGTCTTCGATCTCGTGTTTCTTGGAAGCTATTGAAACTTTATGTTTCAGTAGGTATCCCGGAAGTGTTGTTATTATGTGTCGTATATGAGGTATAATGTGTTTTTTTCAGGATTTTGATTAACAGATCAATACAGTTAGTTGTTTGATTTGGTTTTGTGTATTCTCTTATAAATACTGTGATGATGTTTTTATTATGGTAGTCAACAGGCTTGTTTTGTCACGTGTGTTAGCGCTTATTTCTTGGAGCGTAGTATTGTTTTCTTGTTGTTTTTGTGTATGTATTGAGGTGTTATTTTATTGTGGAATATTACTTTGTTCTTGCTGTTTTTTCTGTTTTCTTTCCTTTTAGCATTTGTGCGTAAGTTGTTTTAGATGTTTTGCTAACTTCTGTTGTTGCGTTTGTTGTTTTTTTTGCGAATTTATCTTTGGTTGTTCCTTTTCAGTCGTTGTTGTTCTTATCTTACATATACGTTGTTTTATTTGTTTGTATTTGTCACATCCTTTTTAATTGGCTGTGTATGTTTGGTTACAATTACAGCATTTAGGTGTTTCCTATTCGTTTTTACATTGAGAAAAGTGGTGTTCCCTGCCACAGCCACAGCATCTCGGTGTTGCTAGACATGCTGCAGAAACGTGTCCCTATCTTGGCAATTGTAGTATTGAGTTACTACAATTGCCGGAGTTTTTAATTGTTCAACTTGGTATCTTTGGTACCAAAGCATTAGTCCATTATTCGTGAGGGTTTGTCTGTTGTAGCTGTTTTCTATGTCAACTCTTATTAAATTTGTTGGTGATTGTGTGTTTATGGAAATTATTCAGTGTATATTTGTGTGTGGTATATTTTGTTCATTCAGTGCTTGAGTAACGGTGCACCTCTCTTAAGACTATGGATTTAGGCTGCAGCTTGCTTCCTGGCAAGTGAATTTTCATTTTACTAAATTTAAAAGCCTTTCCGGTCATTATTTCAATAGCCTTTTAGGTCAGCAACCTCTTGTTTTGAACAAGGACACTGCCTCTGGACAGAAGCTTGATACTAACAATACAGGCTTGCGGTTTGCAGCGTTAGACCTCGGTCGCAAGTAGGTATTTATTATACTGACCTGGTATACTTTCAATTATTACTGAGTATTGTGGAGGCTAGGTTTTCTGCGTTATATTGCTAAATAGTGTATTTTTGGGTGGTGAATTTTGTTTTTTCTGTGTAGATGTAACTATTATGAAGCCTTCTTGATCTTCTGTTTCTGGCTCATTGTCTGTTGGATTTATAGTAGAATTTTTCTGAATGTTTGCAGTTGTAGTATCAACATCCAAGGGGTTTGATTTTTTTGGTATAACATTTATTTTGTTAGTTATGAAAGAAGCTTCCTCTACCGCAGTATTGGTTGCTTCTCCTACTTCTTCCTCGTTTTCTGAATTTTCTACAGCACATAAAGCAAGCAGAGGGGAGTTTGTATATTTGTTAATTAATTGGCCACCGTCAAAACTGGACTTACTTGTTTTTAGTGTTTTTCCGGCACCTTGAACAAGTTCATGGTTTTCCACTCCTGGCATTACGTATTTTTGTCTTACTGTAGCTTCCAGCGGTAGTTTGTTTTCACGGTTTCCCGCTCTATCGTCCGTGAGTTGTTCTAGTGGCTGCCTGTGTAGGTTTGTTCTTGATCCTCCTGCTGTTCTTAATGAGGTTTGACGTTCGTCCAGAAAGAAAAAAGATAAGCTTTTATTCGATTATAGTCGAGGGAGCCTATTTTACGTCCTTCGTTTTAGGAACTACGAAAAACCGCTTGTTTTGTATCACACTCTCACCAAAGTCTTATTTTAAACTTAAGGCTTTTTAAAGTTATTTTGAAATTGGCGGCAGTAAACGATAGTAGAGAATTTAATTAGTTTTCTGTTGGTATACGAGTCAATGCTCATAAAAAAGGAAACCAAAATGGAGAGAAAAAGAGGTGAAACTTACTTAAGGAGATTATATTTAAGAGTGAGTATTTGATTTGGCATGTTCATAAGATGGTCTGTGGGGTAAATAGCAAGAACTGGTTATTAAGTCTTATTAAATATAGTGCCATCTATTGAATGTCACGACAAACAAATAAAATTCAAATTTTGGATACTCAAGAATGTGTCAATTACAAAGGTAGTATGGTACACTAAAAACCATTTCATAACATAAAACAATTTTATATAAATGTACCCTCCTCATAACCAGAACACAACTCTCACGAGGACTGCACGTGAGAGTTTGATCAAATATTGATTTAGGTAATTTTTAAATGTAGTACTAAAAACTGGAGTTCTTTGAAAATTTTTTATTTCACTAAAATGTATGTTACACTTTTAATATATAAAAACACTACAGTTTGTATGACTAATACATGTGAACATTTAGAGATTTGTATATTGAATCATTTTAATAGATTGAATTGCGTACGACTGACGAGCACATTCCGAACACTTTTTCATTTAGCACTAACCAGAAAAAATATACTTTTTTCAGAAACTATTCACTCTTTACAGTTTCTTACATTAGACGTGAATACAATGATGACTAATTACTAGCATAAACGTCAGCGTTTCTGCTAGTTCATGAAACTGAGAAGTAAAGAAATGAAGTAATGACAATATTTAGTGGGGTAAAAGAGATTTATGTTGATCATAAGTAGTAGTTTGAATATCCTGGTAATAGGATAAGTAAAAAAACTTTTAAAGTATATAAAAAAGGGTTAAAAAGTCCCCGAGAATATATATGTGCTATTTGTCCTGCAGTGTTTTAATGATATGATTATTGTAAAATGGCCATTTTTCATCCCAGAAATTAAAATACGTCTTCTGTGTAACATATTTATTTTTGTATCTAGGTCCAATTAGACGGCTGTCGAAAATAATGTCCAACAAATTAAGGAAAAATGAATTTATTTCTTACAGTTTTGTAAAGATCGCAACAACGTGAGATGTGGTATTACATTGAGGAAGATTACAGAATAGTAATAATGTTGAATGGCAAAGGCGTAATTCAGAATAAGATCTACTTGGGTGATTAATACAAACTTTAGCAGATATCTAAACTTCATTTTTAGTGTTGTAAGCCAACAGATATTCAGTTGTGCCAAAGCGGACATGTATATAGTAATGAGTGTTTTGACGTGACATGCAATATAAATCTGAATTGTTCAGGGTTGTTTCTCATCTTTAATCAATATATTCGAAATAGAAGAGCAGTCCTACTACTTACTGCAATTTTACATGGGACTGTGACGTAAGACCTAACCTGGAAAAGTGTCAGTTACAAATTGTTGAGGAGCATCTCAGTGGAAAAGAAGTTATCACTAGAGCTGGAAGACAGAACTAGTTCCAAAACTGATTGATTTCTGGGTAATGAAAATTGTTGATAAAAAGAAACTTTAAGAACCTAACTTTATTTAACCTAGCCATCAAATTAACAGCAATTATCTCAAAAATCGAAAATATGTAGTGTATATAAATGTTAAAACAGATCTAGATGTGTTATTAATATTGTCCGAATAAAGTGTACGTTGAAATTAGATAAAAATTGGATATAGCAATAGTTATGAAATTTAGAATATTTTAAATGATAGACAGTCAAATGATAGAATTATTAGGTGGTGTCATTTGGGTACTAGGTGCAGAAAGAAGCACCTGAGATAAGGCAGAATCACCCACCTGACAGTTGTTACAAGTGAGCGTAGAATCTAGTTTATCCAATTAATGACGAAATTAAGGCTTCTGTAATGCAAACAAATATGTTTTTAGGGCATTTTGCATGAGAAGAATGTTGTAGATATTTTAACAAAGAGCAAATAAATAAAGTAGGATTCATACACTCGTAAAAATATGTTTGTTTTTATTTATATTAATAGTGGTATAAACACCTTTAATAATCTAAAATACTTTATATAACATGAAAACTAATTATCCATTATTTATGAAGAAACAAAGTGGTTATTTATTTCTTCATCAAAATTAGAGCTTTGGCGTAGAAAACAAATCAATAAATAAAAAAACACCTGAACATATCTTATTTGTTTTAAATATATTTAGAATTACATCTACACCCAAAGTTACACACTATGGATCTATAATTAATGCTTAAAATGTATTCCTTTTCAACACATAACTGAATATTTTAATATTTATTAAAAGAGACGGAAGCATATGCAGACTGTGAGCAATAACAGTTTCAGTATAACCTACTTAGCATCAAGTGTTTGTTGTCGTCAGCCGCAAGCTCAACACGTTGTACGACACATTTTAACCGTTATCGTGAAAGCATAAATGTTACTCAGTTGTCCGGTGGATTCATCAGAGAGCCCGATGTGGTTTTGCTGTAAGAAAACACACACATACTTAGTTGTCAAAACCATTACCATATGTGCACGAGGCCGCAGATGAACTTTACAGGCGACAGTTATTTTCAGCACAATAAAAATACGATAATCAATTTAGCCCATTGAATAGTATAAATTAATTAGTTTGTAACGTAATAAAAGCAAAATGATATGTTTAAAATCTAATAACCATATGATATCAAAATGTGCTAAGACTGTGGATTGATAAACAACGGTTAACTGAACGTGAAGTTTTATGTTCATAATTTTCATTATGAAAGATCAGAACAGTAAACAAGTACTTAACATAGTTTAATTTTAAGTCAAAGGTATTATCATAAAATATTATCCTAATTAACGTATTTTGTGTCAAGATTAATTACTATTTGCTTTAAAACTTTACTGTCTGATATATTTTATTTACTTCCCCACAAGGACAGAGGTAAGTCTCCGGATTTATAACTCTAAAATCAAGGGTTCGATTCCCCTTGGTAGACACAGTAGATAGTCTGATGTGGTTTTGCTAAAGGAAAAACACTCACACTCACCTTTCTTTCACACATATTAGGTTCTTTGTGGGTTTTATCAGTTATCTGGATGTATAATACTTTCTATTTATTCATTTAATGAGTGGATCATATTATAATATCTTATTTTTTTTAGTTTTTGTATTACAATCTTCTTTCATCTGTTGAGCTGTTGTAGATACGTCGGTATTATAGTATTTTTGATATTTATGATTTTTGTAAGTCTTTTAATTCTTTCAGTGAAATGGAGCCACATTAAGTGATATGGGTTAAATTATGTTTTTCTCTCCATTTCTTTGCCAGATAATTTTCTGTATTCTTAGTGTAATCACGTGTTGTTGTGTCTTCTCAAATAAGTTCATATACGAAAATATGCTGTGTCTCTAAATTTATTTATTTTTATCCACGTGGTTAAAGTATCTTTGTACTGTTAATAAATATTGTGGTGATGTGTTTTTGCTCTGAGCTTGTTTCATATTATAAACTTCGTTTATTATAAATATTTTAAAAGTAGTTCTACGAATATCATCACATATATATACATATATGAGGTGATCACATAAGTAATGTCCGAAAATTTAATACAGAAAGTGCATCATCATGTCTGTCTTTGTAGAAGGCTTTATTGAATAAAATATGTAGTAGGACGTGCATGAAGATGTACAGAAAGATAAAAGAAACTAACCCAATTCCACATGTTTAGACCATTATTCAAATAAACCCTTACAGAAACGGACGCGTCTGAGGAGCACATTAAGAATATAATGCTTTATGAGTTTAAAAAAAGGCAACAGTGAAGCAGACACAATATAAAACATTCAAGGTGTTTATGGTGCGGAGTCTCTCAATGAAAGAAAACGTCGAAGGTGGTTTCCGGAGCAAATATCAGGTGACAACAGCTTGAGTGATGCTCCACGTTCAGGTCGTCCTGTTGAGTTTAATGATGACTTGCTGCTGGCTGCACTTGACGATAATTGTACTGTAACAGTTAAAGAACAAGCACTGAAGCGTAACTCAACCCATTCCACAGTTTACCGTCATCTGCAATAGCTCAGAAAGGTGTCAAAACTTAGAAAATGGGTCCTGTGATTTGACAGAAGCCAACCTTAGAGCAAGAATGGACATTTGCACTCTCGTGAATGTAACTCTTTTTTTTTTTGGACAGGTTAGTTAGTGACTGAAAATGAAAAATGGATACATTATAAAAAATATTAAGCACCGCAGACAATGGCTCAGTGCAGATTAACTGGCTAAAACAGAACCAAAAATGGACCTCACCATAGGAAAGTCTTGTTAAGCGTTTGATGAGATATTGTTGGTGTGATCCACTCTGAGCTGCTGCCACTCAACGTATCGATTACATAAAACTTCTACTATCAACATTTAGCTTGCTTGAATGTAACACTGAAAGAAAAGAGACCTGGTTTGGTCAATCGTAAAGGTGTTATGTTACACCAGGATAACGCACGGCTTCATAGACCAAGGACCACATCTTCAAAAATTGAAGAGTTAGACTGGGAGAAACTTCCACATCTTCATTATTCTTCAGACTTTGCCCCATCTGATTATCATATATTTCGAAGTTTGCAACATGGAACACATGAAGATGTCAAAACTACCTTTCTACATTCCTATCATCCAAACACCGAGAATTTTACAAAAGTGGAACTCAGAAGCTTGTGAATCGTTCGCAGAAAGTAATAAATAATAAAGAAATTTTCTTTTCTATTTTCTTTGCTATTTATTTTATTTTTTTTATCTTGATATTTAAGTACTGGTTTTGCTATACACTGCTGGCCAAAATCTTAAGGCCAATGAACATAAAGAAAAAATATGTATTTTGTATTATTATAGACTCAACCACTTATAGAGTAGAGCTTCGAAAGATGAAATTAAGAAAACGAAAAAAAAAATTAGCATTTAATGCTAATTTCATAGTTTTCACATTTTCCCTATCAAATGCTAAAAAAGTTGTTTTTTATTTTTCCTTTTCTTATTTCCATCTTTCGAAGCTCTACTCAAGTGAGTGGTTGAGTCTAACAACGCAAAATTCATATTTTTTCTTTATCTTGATTGGCCTTAAGATTTTGGCCAGTTGTATATATATATATTAGCGCACACACCACACACGTATTTATTAGTAATTCTCATTTAAAAAGAGTTAAATTAAAAATAAATATGTGCTACATGTTAGTGGAACTAGTTATTTAAGTGTAGTTACTCTATGTAATAGAGTAGTATATCATATTTTATTCTTGTGGCTGACGACAAGTCGAACAAATGTGAGACAAACATATCCTTGTTTTAGCAATAACAATCAACTCTCGTTTGAATACATATAAAATGAAAGAGAAAATAAACTAAAATTCGTTAGTTGATAAGAAGAAACACATAATCACTAGAAATGTTAAACAATTATTAGAGACGAAGAAAAAAAGTAGCTATAAACAGCATATTAGCAGTAGATGTCACTCAAATACGCTATTAACTCGGGAAAATATATGTAGTTGAAGTGATGTAGGAAAACGATACTTACATATGGAAAATCTGCAAAATTAAATTGAAAATGCGTAAAATGATAGCAGTAAGAAAAACACCTAAACAATATTTAGATACGAAGGTCGCCAAATCTAGTAAAATATATTCAACACTAGTTATTTTTAACATCACGCCTATGTGGTTGTAGTTAGATTTTATGTTCTAAGGTTGCCTCCTTTCTTTATTTTTAGTGTAAAACTTCAATGTTTGTGTGGTTATCGTAAAGTTGTTTATTTATTTAATATGCTACTTTTCGTTAAAAAATCATTCTACAAAGTTAGAATTACTAATGATATTCTATCCTAGTACTTTACGTTAAATTAATTTTAAATACTTTCAGTATTGTTAAAATTCATGCCACCAAGTATTTTCTTGCTTCAGGTGAACATCGTGCATCTTGACAACGTTGTTGCAGAGTAGTTATCATGGTTAATGGTTAAATCGTAAAGTTGTCACTGCACAAAGCTCATCATATCTTCCCCTTCTCAGCTTTCACAGTCCATTTATCTCACCAAGAAAATGGTTCCTAGGTCTCAACGTGCCATAAATGTGCAACCCTTTTTTTGGAATTTACCGTCACATTATAACGCTTCTATGGCTGAAAGAGCGAGCACATTTGGTGGGAACCCGCGAAATAAGAACTATTAACCAATAAAAGAATAAACATTAGATGACCACAATATGTAGAATACTAAATGATTTGTATATTTTACAGTTATGTCTTCAGAGAACCAATCCGATATCATACATGAAGTGAAGTAGTAAAAGAATAGTAGATACCCATATTTTAAATTTTATTACATACCTTCATACAATACAACAACAGTCAGAAGGAAAAAGTCACAAAAGAAATATTAAAAACATTTGAAATGTAAAATTATACAGGTATGGTAGTGCAAAACAAATAATAGTAATATATATATATATATATATATATATATATATATGTGATGTAGCTACTAATAGAGCATCGCTAAATGAATTTCATTAAATCAAAGTACAGAACAACGTTTCGACCTTGTAAGGTCATCTTCAGGAAGATGACTTAAGAAGGTCAAAACATTGTTCTGTACATTATTTTAATTACTTTCAATATTAAATATAATTTTGCAGTGAAAAATATATATTTGACTTTTGTATTGTTCCAGTTGTAACTTGTATGTTTCTGACTGTTGTTTGTAATAATGTTATAGTGATGTAACTCGTAGCCTATGAATTCGTATCACAAAAAAAATGCTTTATGTTTTGATTATGACACTCTCGCAAACTTTTTACGGTGTAACATAATGTAAATTGTTATTACTCTTTAATTTACACTTATGGGATCATGTGTAACTGTATAATAAACTGATTAGAAGATATTTTTGTTTTCATATTTTTAGCAACTTCTGGGAAGCAAGACATTAAGTTTTTGTTTTGCCCTTGAGGATCCAGGATAGTGTGTTTGATTTCATAAATTATTGCTATGAGAAACAAGCTGAAAACTACATGGCAAATTTCGAGTTCTTAACCTCATAGTTTATGGTATCAATGTTATAAAGCAAAAACACAAGTATTCTACAAAAAGATATTGTCGTGTTCAAAATTTTAGAATGAAAATACCTTTGGATGAATCTTCGTAATTGCATATGGTTAAGATGTGAAAGTGGCAAAATGTTTAAGTTAACTCCACAGACTCAGAATACAAAAATATTTATGGGTCGTAGCTGAGAAGTCAGTTTTGTATCTGTTTAACAAAATCTCATAGATTAGTTTAGTTTGACGATTGTGAAAAGACAATTTTTATCCCACTTAAAGTGTTCAAAAGCTTTTATACGAAAGGCAATAGGATGTTAAAGTATAAGGTTTTCTGATGTTGACATTTAGTTTCGATCCATGTAATTCATTACTATTGCTTATACCCTATATGTTATTAGTCATTCATTACAAAGTTCAAAACTAAGTCCTAAGTACATTTATCTAGATATGTGTAGAACTGCTTTCCAGTTATTTATTTTATGGAAAAATGTGTGTATCAAAGAAAGACCTACATATCTTGAGATCAAGTTTTTATTTAGTGTGTGTAATTTGTTAATTCAACGTTTTAGTTCCTGAGTGATTGTTATCAACCAATATTACATCAGTTTTAATATTAATATTATTTCATGTATGAAAACGTTCATATATAAAAAAGGAAGAAAGGGTTATTTAGTGAAAAGATATTCAGATAAAAAACATGAATAACTTTTTGAACATGTATTTGATCGCTCGATAACATTTTATTTCATGTCAATTTATAATCAAAATGAATTAGGAAAATGATTTAAAATATTGCATTTTAGAATTTTTTTAATTTATAGTTTAACCACACAAAGTACCTGACGTTAAATCTATTAACAAAAGTTAACTATATATACTATTGATCAAACTTGTTTTAAGAATATATCTTCTAATACGTTTTATACATATAAAACTGTTGGTCTTAATAACACAGAGAAGTAAATAGTATTTCCAAAGTACGAGAGCATTTGTTGTTCTCAACAATTTATAAAATCAATATTCCATATTATTAAGTGAAATAGAGAAAACAAATTATTCAAATGCAGGGCTTTGTTCTCATAAAAAATTCTTCTTACTGTATTTTTCAGTCCTTTGCAATTGATGCATATTGGTTGCTGTACTCAATTGCTTCTTGATACTCTTCATTTCTTGCGCTCTCCTTATCGGTTACAGATTGGGTTATATCATCAGTCACATGTCTTGTCATTTCCCTTTAATTGTATACTGTACTTGGAGATGCAAGAACAGTAACTATGATGATTAGCGCAGCCCCCAAAATGCTTACAATTCGAATGAAAGAGTCCTGAATAAAGAGTTGAAGGATATAACCAAACACAATAACAGAACAAAGAACTACATCACTTAGACAAGCTTCAATTAGTTGAAATCCTTGTGTAGCAGCTAGAACATTCAACGACCCAGCAAAACCTAAAGCAGAGATAAGTAAATTTGTCTGGGAACGATCAACAAATCCCCACATGGGGAGACGTTTATTGTTTATTAAGCTACAAATCCAGAAGAGAATCGTATTTATGGTTAGATAAGTTCTAATGAAAAGATGATTTACGTTACCTATAAAATTATTAAAGTTAAAAGACAACGAATCGAGAACTGAGACAGCTATTACAGCAGCAATGCCTTTGTAATTCAAAATAAGATGTTTGTCAACTCCAAATAAAATCTTAGTTTAGAAATAATGACTACACCAAAAATACAAAGGATGCTGGAAAAAATTACCATTTACATGAACGTTTGAATATAATAACTGAAAACAAATTTGCAAAAACTGAATTTCTAGAATAAATGGCAGTTGCGTCATCAAAAGGAAGAAGAGTGTAAGAGTAATAGAGAAAAGTATCTCCTAACGCTCCAGTAAGACAACGAAGAGAAGTGGACAGAATCGTTCTTCGCTTGTAGAACGTTTGGAGTGCGATCAGAGGTAAAATAACAAACATTCAGACAACCTTAGAAAAGCCATAGCGTCCATAAATATCCTGTTTTTAGCCAACTGGGCTAATACTCTAATAATGGCAGGGATAGATCCTGCAGAAAGAATTAAACTAATTCCATAATATTTAAGACCTTAGAAAAATGGAATATAAAGTTATAGTTTGACCTCGATTCATTACAATGATACTTTGATTAAAATTTTCTTCAATACGATCAGGGAAAAACATGGTAGATTGAATTGAGATAATTTTATTAATTTTAGTAAATAGAATATATTGTAACCTGATTCGGCTTAAACCAACACTTACTGAACTAATAATTTTATTCAATGAAGTGTAGAAACTGATAAATAAATAAATACTTAAATGTAAAATCAAAATCGTTCAAGACAAAGATATTTTCCTTTCAGATTTTAAGTTTATTTATTTATGATTTAGCGTTAAGCCCATTCAATTCTTTAGAATTATGAAAGAACAAATAAATAAAGTTTGAAATATATCATTTGCCTAAATATCCAATGTTGTGACACTTTTTAGCTTAAAAGAGAAATAATTATAATAAAAAGTTATTCTATCATTATAATTCAAGTATACAGATTATTTAAAAGTCAAACATTAAAAATGGTGTTTCCAATTTCTCCCTAACTTCGACACATTGAAAATGACACTGATCTCTTTAGAGATAACAGTAATAATTAAAGTAATAAGAAGGGTGACAATATTATGCAGATATACATTGTATGTTTTACGTGAGTAACAAAAGGAAGAGACTGGACAAAAATCACAATAATGGGAAGTCTTTAATGTACAAAAGACCAACATTCAATGAAACAAGTTTACTTATCGATAAAGAAACTAGATATTTTAAAAAATGAGAGATATCACGATTTTATAAAACAGAGTGAAAGGTGTAAACACTATATAGAAAACATTAAAGGGTCAGCTATCTCCTAGCATCTGTGTTACAAACTTTATTCTTGATCGTTACACATGTAAAAAGTGAAGGTATTATCTTTAGACAGCAACGTAAATACTGCTTCGCCAACTTCACTTTTCATCAAAGGCAACATTGTGTACAAAAGCTATACCAGTTCTGAAAGAATATTGTCCGCGTATAAATTTAATTTTGGTAAATTTATATCCAGAAATATAGCAGTTCAGTCACATTTTATACCCATCATTTACAGTTATATCTACAAACAAATGTACTGAAAAACCTGAGAAATGTTAAGTGAAAATTTCATGTTCACATTGTAAAGCCAAAATGAATATAAGCATCAAGCTTGCCTCAAATATTTATATATCATTAAATAAAATATTTAATAATTCCTTCAAAATACTTCATAAAGATAGCTCGAGTATGATATACAATAAGAAGTTGTTATAATTGTGAAAGCCCCATATACCTCTATAACTAAACAGTTTTCAAGATAAGAGGGATCTCTCACAGTTATAAACCTTGAATAAGCTCGGTCATGCGATGAAAACACTGAATATATTAATTGCAAAGCCCCGTTGTTATAACTGCATACCTATAAAATTATGTTGTTAGAAACTGGGTTTCAATACCTGTGGGTGCGCACCTCAGAGTAACGGATACGTTGCACATTTATTTGAGTGCTACGCTTGTATACATAGTTTTCTTTCTTGTATGTGACTTGTATTGTTGACTACGTATTGCGAAAGCTTCGTCTGTTTTCGAAACTTTCAGAGAATTATTGGGTAAGGATCAACAATGTACTATGTGGTATATAATAAAAGTGATTAACAGTATTCTTGAAAGCTATCTTTGGTGAATATTCTAGAGTTTCGAGTTTTTCCCATTGAAATCGGCTCGCAGAGTAGGTTTAAAAGCCATGGTGAATTGGATACTTAAAGTTCGATATGTTTTGTAAAAACATTTATTGAAATGATTTTTTCAAATAGATTTGTACATAATAGAGCACAAGGTAGTTTAAGTGATACTCGTTGTTGTTTGTTTACAGTTGTGCAGAAAACAAATCAAATGGCTGTCTGTGCTCGGACCTCCTTGGGCATGAAAACCTGTATTTTGGTATCGGAAGTCCGCAAACATAACGCTGTACAACTAAAAAGGGGCGATAATATTCAGTTATGCATATATTTAATGTAAGATGCTATTTAGAAATATAAAGCACACAGACTTTCCTACTTTCCTGTTAAAAATATTTGTTTTAACAAAAAGGTTAGCCTTTATGAAGTTGTTGAACGTTCTACAACCTAGCGTGATTCGTATAAAAACAGCTAGCCGAAAGACAATAGTAGAATATTGTTGGTCAGCTACAGTCAGTGACTTTTATCCTTAGAAAATATAATTGTGATTAATGTTTATTGATAAAAAATTACAGAATTGGACCAGGAACGTTAGTCTTACATAAATATTAAACATGCGTATAATTCAAAACCACCTCTTTATTGAAAATATAGCAACAAAAGTTCAATAAACAAATGAAACTGACGATTTAAAAACTCTAAACAATCCTATTGACGAAAGCAACAATAAAGAATTAATGGTGTATATCTTCCTATGGAGCACACACTTTTTCACTTTTCTAATTTGCTCGAGATGGTTCGAAATTATGGAAATGCCAACACCCAATTATTGTGCTATTCCTTGAATGGTGTGCCGCGGGTTTCATTCCACTAATGTCCTCAGTTGGTCAATTCCAGCAACAAAAGGACATCCTCTGCCCTCTTTATCTTCAAGACTCACATCTCCATTACAGAACGTTTGCAACCAATTCTCTACTGTACATTCGGAGGTGGTTCCATCATTCTATGCTTGGTTGACATTGGGACTTGTATGAAATGCATTTTGACCAAGTTTGAAATCATGCAAGAAAATAATGCGTAATGGTTTTTTTCATTATTAATTGTAAGGGTCTGAAATATTGGAAATAAAGTTTTTAGAAAAGAATAAAACCGCTAATGAATAGCAGGAAGCCTTAGTTTTTCAATGGTATATATGAAGTCATAAAAATGACAGGTTTCTTATTCCTATAAGATGTTGATATAAACATTTGCCATTATTTTTCGAACAACCTGATACATATTGAAATATTTCAGTGGAAGAGGATAAGCCAATTAATAAACTTTTTAAAAATGACAGAAAAAGGAAAAACTGGACGTATTTCGATGTTTTATAGTAAAAAAAAAAAAGATGGAATTCAACAGGAAATGGTAGTAATGTTATTCATGATTTAACATCTTTGCTTCCAGATTTTGTCCTGGAGATTCAGTCAGTAGCCGAGCCAAATCTGAGTTCCAAATAATTATCTAACAACATGATTATTTTACTTCAGCTAGAACGAGGCATCAATGGTACAAACTTATGTTTGCAGACCTACATCGTCTGGTGAGAACATAGAAAGCTCTTTGTGTAGTTAAAACAACAACATCTATAATATTCGGAGGAGCTGAATAATTAAAACAATGTCCTGCTGCTTAACTCCAAACTTAAACGGTAACACTTGTCATCGCTATTTAATTCACTCGGTGCGAATTCTCTGAAGCTAGACTGTTGAAAATGTTTAACGGGATTTTATTGGTCACGAGACATTGTCACGAAGAGTTCTCAAATGTCGTATTTATTCACAAATATGACCAAATAATGTTATTTAATAAAATATTAAGTTTACTATGAAACTTAAAGGTAACACTTACTATATGCGTGCTGCATAGGAAGATATACACTATTAATTCTTTATGTTGCTTTCAGTAACAGTGTTGTTTAGTGCATTTAAAATCTTCAATTTCATTTATGTTTTAACTTTTTGTTATTATATATTCCTTAAAGGCGTGATTTTGCATTATTTTTACATTTAACATTTATTTAAGAATAATGTATATCTCCTTAGCTGGTTTAATATTGTGAGATCTTGATGGGTTTAAGACTGAGAACATGTTAACAACGATAGTGTACAATTTTAAATCTTTATTTGAAAGACTAGAAGAACAGTGTGTTTGATAGACTCACACTGAGTTGGTAATTTGTTCTGATCAGGAGTTAATATTAATTACAACCTTTCTTTAAACAAGTATATATTACAAGCAGTATACACTGCCTGATTTAAATATATTGTTCCTCTAACAAAACTTACCACTGAAGAGGGAAACAAAATAGTAGATCTAAAACACAATTTGTATGAACAAAATCTGTCCTGGATAAGTTTTAAAATATATTTAGAAAACTTATTGCCTGCTTAAACTTAATAAACGAATCAGTAAGTCTATTTGTAACTATTATTTATGAAGTACATGGACGTAACAAGCATAGTTTCAGTTTTTTAAATTTTTTTAAATTTTATTATTGGCTGTTTTTTAGATAAGCGCAAAAATAAAAAGTAACATAAAAAAAATTGTTTTAAGCTTTTACTCGTAATGTAGTTTCTACCCTTGCGGTTTCATCATAAAAAAAGAAAGTCACGCAACTTATCTATAATGGGAATATTGCAAAATTAAGATGACTTTCTTCCTTCATTCAAACACGCATCTTTATTTTGTTCTACTTAAGAAACAATTATCATCCATATAAACAGGCTGGTCACATAAAGATTAATATATTCTGCATCTGAGATTAAATTGGAAATTCTTCTCTTGGAATAGAATGATTACCATTTCGTTATCTATCTAGTAGAGGTGTATGATGTTTGAACGGGTATATCGGAGAGGCAAACTATATGCATGCGATTTATGTCAGTTTTTAAGAAACAAATTCTTCTTGCTTGTGTTAAATATTCTTAGCAGGGGAATGTGAACGTCTTTGGTCACTGACAATTGTATTGATGGATTATCACCTCTTAAAAGATGCTAGGGTAAGGCTTGCTGTAGGTTTCTTATCTTAATAGCCAGGGTAACTACAAATGATCTATATCCCTTATTTTCAAAAATGTTATGTAAATCCATTACATATTTATACATTCTAAATCTTTAGTCTTAACCAATGTTTCTCATCTGATTCTATCTGTAGTTCTGTAGATATGCCTGTCACATACCCTTCCAAAAATCTATCAATTTTCAGAGGTTTTTGTCTTTCTATGACAGGCTAGACGAGATGAATACATGGTATAACACATGAAATATGAAAGTGACTGCTTGCCATTTACGATTCTTATGAGACTTAGTGATTTGAATTGTTTTCATACAATTTGTGGTAAATATTTTATAATCAGACTTTCCATAATAAAATACGATAACAATTAACGTTTTATGGGAAAAAATAGATATTTTTGCCAGTATAAAAAAGACACGAACAAGTAAAGTGATGCTGGTTCAATAGACTTTAAATGATTTTTAATCCCTACTTTGATTCTGTATATCTCCAGGTGTCAGCTTATTATAACAGCCAACGGTGGTACAGCCCTAGCGATACAGATGGCTACGGCCTCCAATGGTCTATCGAGTGGCACAGATAAGGTGGGTACTTTGTGGTCAATCAATAATGCCACCTTACCATGAAATAAAATGCAGAAAGGTGACAACATTAGCAAATGTAAAGAATGTTTCATGTAAGGAGAAACACATGGGAAGATAGGAATTGCTCAAAGCCTTTTTTGATCCAAATTAGAACAAAAACCTTGACAATTACACTGTATCAAAGAGGCTATTTTTTTAGCTAGAGGGAAATTTGGCGGATAACCCATCTACGCCGTTATTCTTTAGTGGAAGGAGGACTTTTAACCTACGTGAAACCTGCTTTGAGTTGACAAGGAAGATCTCTCTCAGTAGAATGATATTCTAGTGACTCGAAACCAGAATAAATAATTGTTCCGCCTCTAGGGACTGAAGAAGATGGACCAGAACTGTTACCAAAAACCATTGCTATTAATATTTAGCCCAAGAGATACTTGATGCAACAGTGGTGAGAATTACAAAAGTAGGCGTTGAAGTTTCTAATAACGTATTCATTGGGAGCAAAAGACTCTTTGCATGGTGTGACTAAGACGCCACTGCACGGACAGATATATATGTTGTACTCCCACTGTAGCAGTGGTGTGTATTGCAGTGAGGGTTCAGTTGACACTCATAGGCATTATGATCTTTTCCACCACAAAGAGCACAGATTAAAGAACCACGACAATATGTCTTAGAATGTGTAAACCTTTGAGAATGGAAATTTCTGAGAGGAGTAGGAGTATATAGCCATAACTTACAGTTAAGATAACCTGGTAGACGTAGGTAGGAAAACATCAGAATTAGCATAATTCCGTCCTTGTGAGTAAATATGCTTGACTGGAGAAACCAGAGTAAATCTTCGACTCATGAAGAGTTAAAAGTAGCATGGGGAATAACCTCAACAGGTATGCTTCTAAAGGCTTTTGACTTCAATAAAAGTTTTCTGTGATGCTTCATAGATGTTCAGCCAAGATGACTCCAGAATGTAACTTCTTTATTGACTTAGGAAAACCAAAAAGCCCCTTTATTTCCTTTTGGTTAAATATCAAAGCTATTGCTTGAAGGATTTCTCAGTCAGAGCATGTAAAATTAGAAAACGAAGAACAGGAATGGACGTTGGTGGTATCTGTGTGTGTATTTTCTTATAGCAAAACTACATCGGGCTATCTGCTAAACCCAACGACGGAATCGAGCCTCTGATTTTAGTGTTGTAAACCCGTAAGCTTACAACTGTGGTTGTAACTGTGGAAGAAAGGTCTCTATACGTGGCCTCTTACCAATTATTTTGTTTGGATAGTAAGCCAACAAAAAAAGATTCGGCGCCTACAAATGGTACCTACCATGGAGTCCTTCAAGAAGACACACTACAATGCAAAATAAGAAAACTGTAGCAACGTCAGAGCTTCATTAGCACTATACCAAAACACAAGCATCAGAGATAATGTCCTCGTTCTTAACTTTTATTATAGATAGTAAGTTGACACTAGTTAAACAGGACAATTCATTTGATCCTGAAAATTCACCCTAAGGTCACCTGACAACAGGAATTCAAGGAGAAAGTGGGGCGTTACAGTACGAAAGACACCACTCAACTGCCAGCATCCTCTCTTCCCTTTCACGGGTCGCCACGTACGCCCAACACGTGAGTGGATGTCCAGATCTCAAAGAAGGAAAACTGATGAACAAAACGGAACTTTTCGTTGTAGGTTCCTTCATAATGTACAGATACCCACCTTGAGGGGTTACTTTGTTGTATAACCATAGTTTATAATAATATGATTCATAGTTTTAAAATTTAGTTTCTTAATTTTCAGTTGATAACTTGTTTGTTTGTAGCTATGTACAATGAGCTATAGGTTTTTTTTCCTGCTTCGGGTAAAAAGGAACCTGGTATCTAACAATTTGAGTCTGTAAACATGTCTCTGAACCACTGGGAGGGGCTTCTTTAGATGACAAAGGTGCAGAGATAAATCTGTGTAGCAAATAATGAAACACTGGTAGTTTGTGAAATATTTAATGTTTTTATGATAATTTAAAAAAAAAATGTATGCTGTTATTTATGTTAATACTTAAGTCCAAAAATCTAATGTATCCCTTTTCGTCAAATTATTTAATATTTTATTTTTATGCTTTGTGTAGAATTAAGCACAATTGGCTATCTGTACTCTGCTCACCACGGGTATCGAACCCCGCTTTTTAGTGGGCAAGTCCGCAGACATACCACTGTGCCATCTGCTTTGGGATTTCAAAGAACTACAAAATTATCAAATTGTCGTTTGTTACCTGCCCAAAGATAAATCACATCATTAACGTATCTCGACAAATATCTGACATGTTTTGTCTTATTTGAATATTGAACAATTTAGTCTCTAAATCATCCATGAAAAACTTCTTTAAGTAAACCTGAAAGTGGAAGAGAGGAGTCCCATAGATAACTTGTCGTTCTGCTTATATATTCAGTACTTAAACTTGATGTAGCTCTAATGTAAACTAGTAGTCATTATTCTTTTTTCATCCTGGGATTGGGCTGGGCTTACGTTATCCGTTAAATTACCCAGTGTTAGCCAGTATCGCTATGCTTTATATGTCATTTGCTTCAATTTTCCTTATTCACGCGAACCACTAAGTCACGGTTTGTTACAAAAAATTTTGTGTTTGATCGATAATTCTGGTCTATTTGAAAAAAAAAAAATCGCGTTCAGACAAAGAAACTAACGTAAGCATAACTTCATTTAATAAAACTCCCATAAAGTAAACAATAAATTAAATTAACGTTATTTGTAAAATAGTGCAAAGTACGAAACATTTATGAACGATGAATGTACGATCTGGCTTAAGACGTTGAAACAAAGAAATTCACAACAAGAGAAAAGAAAAAAAATAACAATAAAAGAAAAAGTAGTAAAGAGGTGTTAAGCGCCTAAGTATATGAATAAGTTAGCATTTAATTTGTTAGTTTAGCAAATAAATATTATAAAACTATAAAGATTGTATATTCAGAAAATCAAACACACGCCACCTTAGCAACACAGTGGTATTGTAAACCTGGTTCCTGTTCAATTAGATTTCATGAACACTATTTATTTATTTCTCCTGGAAAAAAAAAAAAGAATTTATTGAAAAGTCTAAATAAACAGATATATCATTTCACAGCTTTTGGTTTGTACATGTCCAAATTATGTGGTACTAATACAGTGCTATTTCAAACTTTTATTTCAAATAAACTTTAGCAATTGCTACATTAACTTCTGTAAAATAAATAATTTTACAGAATTAAAATAATGTTTAGAATCATACAATACTCGATGATAGACAGATGCCGACTCTGTTAGATTTTACAATCAATTTTTTTTTAACCTGATGATGACCCAAGGAAGTCGAAATGTTCTTTATTGTTTTGGGCTTTTAGGCTAAAAAATTTATGTCCCATCATCCGTTTTTCTTCAAGAGGATTTCTCGTTATCATGAAAGGCTTAACTAATGTTAGATCTAATATGAGTAAAATTGCAGTTCAAATTATATTGTATTATTCTAGAAATCCTGTATTTAAAAACGTGCTGTTGCAATAACTATCGTAATTTTAGTTGAATAATTTTTCCTACCTCTGATAATTAACCATTGATTTGTTATAATACAGTTTGCCGAACGAAAGAATTATCAATTATTCAAGATACATTTAGAAAACAAAAATTCCAATACAGAAGTCCATATGGAGAAATATAGTAAATCAGTGCTTTAAGCCCGTACCTCCTGCTAATACAGCGGTAAGTCTACGGATTTACAACGCTAAAATCAGGGTTCGATTCCCTTCGGTGGGCTCAGCAGATAGCCCGATGTGGCATTGTTATAAGAAAACGCCCAAACACACACATACACACTGACTTAGGAGACCAGTGCTGTACCACCAAGCTATTGACGAACATAGCCAAAGTACTGTTGAATTTAAATTTTTAGGCTAACCTGTTAGACTGAAATGATACTGAACATTGTGAGTTATTGAATATTACACAGACATATAATATTATATAACACGCTAGAAACATTTTTTAAATAGATTTCCAGATAAACGACCTACTTCAGGTTTAACAATAGAAATTAAAAAAGTTTTATAGTGTTAATCTCTTAAAGACTGGACTTGATATTTATTTTGGAATAAAGGATAATATAATCCTAAAAGAAGTTTAATGTTGCAGTTCCAAAAGTAGAAGAATGATATAAAATGTAACAAAAATTAACTTTTTTATATGATGTATATACTTATGTAAGAAATAATCATTCTGTCTTTAAGGTTTCTGTGCATTGTTTCATTGTATTATTTAAGACATGACTAAGTGTTATACTTAATACTATTTTATACTTTAAAAATTGTATTACGCTATATATATATATCTTCAGACTTCAAAAACTGGTATTAACTACTTAATAGCAGGGATCGACAAGGTTTACAAATAACTTGTTCATTGTAAAACAACGTTATCCAATTCTTAAAAGAAACGTCTACTGTTGGAAGTATTGGTTACCATATATTATACGCATATATTCTAATAGAATGGTAAAAGGATCGCTGACATTTTCGACATAACAATTCAAAAAATTTCAAAAAACCAACTTTTTCTTTAATCATTTACTTTTTCATGTCAGCTGGGCTAGCTAGCCCTAAATGGCTGGGGCTTTTGGTAAAAGATTTCTCCAGTTACTTGAGTCGTCTGTTTATGGCCCGGCACGGCCAAGCGCGTTAAGGCGTTCGACTTCTAATCCGAGGGTCGCGGGTTCGAATTCCCATCGCACCAAACATGCTCGTCCTTTCAGGCGTGGGGGCGTTATAATGTGACGGTCAATCACACTATTCGTTGATAAAAGAGCAGCCCAAAAGTTGGCGGCGGGTGGTGATGACTAGCTGCCTTCGCTCTAGTCTTACACTGCTAAATTAAGGACGGCTAGCGCAGATAGCCCTCGAGTAGCTTTGTGTGAAATTAAAAAAACTAACAAACAATCCAAATGTGTAATTTCATCCATGTATAGTGGTGTTGGTTCATTCACCCTATATCACACAAACTTCATTTTATATTTTTCTCAACTTTCTAGTTGTTTAAGACACAATTATAGCCGTAACCTTCAACCACCACAGGTACACAGGAGAAAAAATTAAACTTTGTGTAACATGCTCTGTTCCGTTGATGAAGTGTTTTTTGCTAAATCAGGGACGGCTAGCGCAAATAGCCCTCTAATAGCTTTGCGCGTAATTCAAAACAAACAGACTCGTCTGCGAATATCTGTTTCTGATATTCTGATAAATATATACAGACTTATATATGTATATATATTGTAAACATACCATGCATGTACGTAAATATATTTTAAGTCCAATAGATGGCACTACATATGGATGGACAGACATTTGAAATATTTTGATGATAAAGCGTATACTTTATAACTTTGTAATTCTGGTTTTAATTATTCTAAAAGCTATAGCTTTCAGATATATGCTCTACTGGAAAATTTTAAATATTGTGTTTATTCCATGGACATATAGAAACTGAGAAAAGAAACAGGAAAATTAAACTCTTAACAGAAAGTGGACAAAATTTGTTCTTCATATGAATGTTATAAGTATAAAAAACATGGTGCAATAAAAATACACTAACAAATACACTTTTTATTTTAATATTTATTTATTTTTTGATACTTCTTATGGCAATTCTACGAAGAACCAACGATTCTTACTTTCTGATAAAATTTAAATTTTTTTTTTCTATTTATTATAACACACTTGTGTTAAGTATTTAAAAGGTAAATGTTTCAGTGTCCAAACTTTCACTGTTCTGAATGATAATAGTTTACTCTTCTTGTTTTGTTCGTAAAACCTTAATATAACATATTAATGGATAATTTTCAAATGGTGGTTGCGATATTGCGTTAAACTTGTAGGTTAGCGTGACAATTTGGATTTGTTAGTGCTTCGAATAAGTTCGTCACTTTATAAAATAAATATTAAAATATGGGTTTCATGTATAAAAGTTTAAGTGCATAAACCATCATGACTTATTGATAGAATATTGGATTTGTTTAATACCCCTCCCTCACCCTCTGTGGCACAACGGTATGTCTGTGGACATATACCACTAAAAACCGGGTTTCGATACCCGTGGTGGGCAGAGCACAGATCGTGTAGCTTTGTGCTTAATTCAAAACAAAAACTTTCAATAAATATTTTAGCCCGGCATGGCCAAGCGTGTTAAGGCGTGCGACTCGTAATTTGCGGGTTCGCATCACCGTCGCGCCAAACATGCTCGCCCTTCCAGCCGTGGGGGAGTTATAAGTGACGGTCAATCCCACTATTCGTTGGTAAAAGAGCAGCCCAAGAATTGGTGGTGGGTACGTTCTTTACAAAGTGATTTTTTTGTAAGTGTGTGTTTTTTTTATAACATCGGGTTATATGCTGAGCCCACCGAGGGGAATCGAACTCCTGAGTTTAGCGTTATAAATCCAAAGACGTATCGCTGTACCTGCGGGAGTCAGTTTTTTTTGTAAAGAATATTTTTTTTTCTTGTAAACTGTAACTTGTGTGGTGAGATTACAAAACTTACATTGCCCAGCGATATGTTTCCGAATTTACAACACTAGAAACCAGCTTTTGATGGCCAAAGCAGAGATAACCCATTGTGTAGCTTTTTTTTCTTAACTTCAAACAAACAAACTCATAAACACAAAATTTAGAAGTATATAAAAATATTGAAAAAACATACACTTTAATATTCATGGTATTTATTTTTCCAAAGATACCTTTTTAACGCGGTCACTAACCTTTATGTCGTACACTAAATTTAAGGTACCAGTTGTTGTGAAAGCTAATTTAGTCTTGTTTATCCAGTATTTATAATTTATGTATACTTTAGTTTCTGTCATTTATAAATATCAGATATTTTATATATCTGTTTTTGTTATAACAAAGCCACATCTGATACATTTGAAGAACATAAACCAAATTGTAAGATGATGATGGACAATATTGTTATCTCTTTATGTATTTAAACAAATACCCCTTCAGACTATGATACTGGTGCATTATATTTATAAAGTTATATTTAAATAACAAATATATGAGTTCTAGATTGAAACAGAAAGTGTAACGTAAGAACTAAAAATAGTTTTCTAATGTACCATGAAATAATGAAATTATCACGAAAACACATTTAGCTTTCTCCGTTGTTAAGTAACGTTCATTAATAGATAACATCATTTCTTTGAATGTCAAGCTCTATGACATACAAATTGCGGTCTTCATTATCAGAGTTAAAGTATAGTGAATATAAAATTATTTTTATTATAAATTATATCCTGTAGTGATAGCCAGCAAACATGTTAGATTTATAAAATATGAAATACGAGAAATATATTTTTTATGTTTTTTTATCATAAAAACTTGTTAGATAAAGAAGTAAAATTACTCGGTTGTTTGTCAGTTTTATAGATATGTAGTCGTTACTTGATGTGATAAAGTAGTGATCATGTGACTAATGAAGAAAAAATGTCACTTTTTAGAGAGTTCCTTTATTCTGAAAAATAAGTATATTAAAATAATAGACAAACATATTTATACAAATGGGTTACAATTGAACAGTTTGTGGTGAATAATATCAAAACGTGATCATCATTTCTCTACATATCATACTGGTGAGTGTCCTATTTATTTTGTTTATAGAAATTTATTTTACTCACGCAGTCATGGGGTTGAACACTTGAATATTTCTAATAGCAATTTTACTAGGCCATTGGTGTTATTCAAAATAAACATAATATAATTTAATTGAGGATTACTGCTGACGATAGTGAAAAAGAAGGTTATTCTTTATGTGAAGGAAATAATTTCGAAAAGTGTGAAAATTAAAGGTTCTTATCAGGAGCATCACGTCTTAAAAGACGGAAATCTGTGATTGGACATATGATTACAAACGTATATTCAAGAAATGTAATTTATCATAAAAACTGAGCTAGGCACATATAAGTCAGAATTTTATGAACTAAGAAGTTTTCATGAATAGTATATCAGTGTATCTTCAAGTTTTCTTTTAAAATTTTCAGTATGCGTTATATTTATGTCTGCTTTATTATGTTACTTAGTTATATTAAACTAGAAAGTGTATTAGCCTATAATTAACAGTTTTTTCGTATATGGAAGTCACAGAACACTGATTAATATAACTTTTTTAATATAACTACTGTAACTGTTTCAATAATCTATGTAAGAAAATATATATTTTTTAAATATTAGATAAACTAGTTTGCCTGAGTTTATTTACTGATATTGATCATTGGTTTGCATAAAATAATTTATTAATTTATGAAAAAACAGTTCCGTATTACAGCCTAAAAGAGACAGCGCAAATGTGTACGCTATATTCAATTAGCAAGTAGCAAGTGTCACAAGACAAAAAGATAACAACAGTAGTTAATATTTACAAAGATCATTTACGTCTATAAGAAATATCGCTTTGCCACTGAGGGGCTCTCAAAATGCCAGAGAAATTTCTCTGATAAAAAATAAAACAATATCCACAAAGACATCCACAATTTACAGCAGAAATTGAAATGAACTACATTATAAATTCTTTTTAAACGTTAACATTACCTGTCCTCTCCCAGGATTCACCACTAAAATTCTTAGAAAAAGAAAAACATAAACTGAGTGAAACATATGAGCTGGTTTTCTTATAAAGTAATCTACGAGAAGGTAGTTAATCTAAAAAGCCTTCTAAATGTACCACAAAAAGCAGCACGAATAAAGAAGTTTCACACTCAAGTCACTGTTTGACTAACATAAACTAATTCTCTACCGCTGTGTTTACAGAAACCAAGTTTCATAATAAAAAAAAATCGACACTTAAGATAAACAACGTTATTTGTTTATAACAGAAGCACACAAAAACACGTTTCGAAATTCTATAGATTTCATCTCAACAACTCTAACAAATTTGAAGTCCTTAATAAGAACCATCCAATGTGAAAAAATTAAGATACCCAAGAGATATTTTAGAAAAAAAATTATATCCGGAAGTATTGATGCCTCAACATATTCGATAGACTGTTTACATATATATCTCTAAATAACATTTTTGGTAATTACATATCTTGACCTTCAAATAATAATATTTTGCGGAATAGCTTCGCTGAACTTCATGCTAAGACCATTTTGGAACTTACAACCAAGTATTCAACTTTCCTATTTAACAGCACTCTTTAAATTAATAGATGATGGATCTAACATTAGCTACTATTTTCCCCTCGAAGGATAAACAGTAATGGCTGCACGCGTGTCCCACTGACTTCAGATCTCTTCAATTGAAAGGGGAAAATATTTGTTTCTGCCATTTATCTTGTATTGTCCTAGATCTATGTCACCTTGCTTATGCTTCCTCCTTTGTCCTTTTCTGTTTCTTACTGTAAATCGCTATCCAAGCATATGCTACGGTTAACATTCCTCATAATCGTTTTTTAACTATTTGTGTCAGGTTCAGTGTTTTCTTCCTCGTCATATTGAGGCTGATTATCTTAATCTCCATCCCTCTACGTTTGATGTGCTTCAGTGTGTTCATTACCCTCCTTTATTTAAGATCATCTGGGGTTCCATTGATCTTTTATCTTAATGTCTATATTTCCAAATGTTATTTGTGCAGTGTTTTTGTTTTTTGAATCATATCATTTGCTATGTATTTTCTGAGTGTTTTGAATATTGTTATTTAATATGGTTAATGACGTTAAGGAACCTTTTTTTTCTGTTTTCAATTCATCTGTTCTATGTTTATATGTACAAGTAGTTTATTGTACTTATTGTTCTAAATATATATATATTTAGTTAGTTATCACCATTAGATTACATTTAGGAACATAGGGCCGCAATCGCTTGCGGATTCTTCAACAAGTATTTAAGTGAGTAGGTTGTTAGCCCGCTGCACCGAGCCGTCCCTAATTTAGCAGTGTAAGACCAGAGGAAAGACAGCTAGTCATCACCACCCACCGCCAACTCTTGGGCTACTCTTTTACCAACGAATAGTGGGATTGACCGTCACATTATATCGCCCCCACGGCAGGGAGGGCGAGCATGTTTGGCGCGACGCGGGCGCGAGCCCGCGACCCTCGGATTACGAGTCGCACGCCTTATGCGCTTGGCCATGCCGGGCCATATATATATTTACTGTGATGTTTTTGTAGGTTTAGCACATCTTATACTGTCATGGACACAATCTGAAAAATGATATTATACAACAAACAAGGAATCCGTTTTTCCTCTTAACTTTTCTGCCCCCTGTTAATTGGGAAACAGTATGTTCTGGGAGTTTACCCTTAACGTCGGTCTAGCCCTAGGGCATAGTACTGCTCCAGGAGGAACCATTCCATCTTCAATGGCCTTTCCTCTAAATTAAAAATAGATAATATTTGTTTCAAACATTAGAGGTATTTGTTATACATTGAAGCATAAAAAATAAGTTTGGTTAAAATTATTATTTTAGGGTTTTATTTACACCTTGATTTCCTACTTAAAAATAGTGAAAAGCCGAAAGAGCATCATTAAACACAGTATATCTACTTTTACCATGTTATCAATGCACGAAGTTTTGCCATACACGACTGGTTTACATATCTGGTGCAATATGTGTTCTTTAGGGAAGACAACACCCCTTAGGAAACAACCCATGCCAGGTACAATAAATCACGCCATATGCTAGTTACAGAGGATGTCTTAAGTACCAGGACATTCTCAAGGTAGCTCATACCACCAAAAACACCAACTGTGTAGTCCTAGCGGCCACTCACCCTCAAGTTCTCCACCAACTACCCTTAACCGCAATGCACCTGGTTTAAGCCCTTTGTAATCAGTATGCATATGAACCTTTCTATCTTCAATGTGCAACAAGTGCAAGAACGTATGCTGACACAATCAGAATGAGTCTTCAGTTTAACGTCTCTCCACATAGATTTTTTGTTTTCATTGCTGACTTCCTAATCTGGATCTGCACTCACGAAATCTACATCCAAGGAGAGATACTTGTCAGGCCGCTTTCTCCTATTTCAACGTCGTCGATGGAAACCTTTAACAACTGAAAGCCCTTATCGACAGGAGAACCTGAAGACAGACGAGATTCCAAGAAAAAATAAAATATTACATTTTTTATAAGTAAATATTCGAGGTTGTTTGAATAGTAAAATATATAAACTGTGAAACCTTAACATTGAATTAAACTCTGGTTTTATTGTAATAAATGAAACACTACAAAAATCATAGCAGCAACATTAACCCACATATCATTTAGAAATTTCCAATTCTGAAAACAACAAGCAAACAAGATGTTATATCAAAAATACATATCTTCCTACTGATATAATTAATACATATTTCGTTGCATAACCTACCAAGTTATGGGAAAATAGCTCTATTGGCAGTCGAAGTTTTACAAATTAAAGATTCTAGGCCCGGCATGGCCAAGCGTGTTCAGGTGTGCGACTCGTAATCTGAGGGTTGCGGGTTGGATTCCCCGTCACCCCAAACATGCTCGCCCTTGCAGCCGTGGGGGTGTTATAATGTGACGGTCAATCTCACTATTCGTTGGTAAAAGTTGACATATTGAAAATAGTTTCAGAGGAAAGCAACGTAAAGGCCGGATGAGTGAAGGCAACAGAGCAGGAGTATTCCAGGCTGATACGAAGAAGAACGAAAAGAAGCGGCAAACCAACAACACACCAAACGCCCCCTGTTCAGGGCCACCGAGTGGCTGGGATCTATAAATCCAAATGCCTCAGAATTTGGTGTGGAGGAAACGGGAGTACCCCGAAAAAACCCACTTTCACAAGACAGGCGCCAAATAATCTACCTGTCTTGTGCCCAGTGCTGGAATTAAAGGAAAGCATCGAATTTTGATTAGACAATAAATTAAAATAGTATTTAGTTTAACTAGTTGAAGTCTTGATGACTAATATTCCTGTCTTGTGACCAGAGCTGAAATAAAGAAGAAAAAATTAGTTATTATTCGATATTTAATTTAAAAGTTATGATCAGTTTTACTTTTTTGAGTTCTTGGAAACTAGATATGCGTTATATGGATATGTTATCTTGTGTGGGGCGCATTGCTGTTAGTGAATTTCGTGTGTCTGTGTTTTAGGCCTGGCATGGCCAAGCGCGTAAGGCGTACGACTCGTAATCCGAGGGTCGCGGGTTCGCGCCCGCGTCGCGCCAAATATGCTGACTCTCCCAGCCGTAGGGTCGTTATAATGTGACGGTCAATCACACTATTCGTTGGTAAAAGAGTGGCCCAAGAGTTTGCGGTGGGTGGTGATGACTAGCTGCCTTCCCTCTAGTCTTACACTGCTAAATTAGGAACGGCTAGCACAGATAGCCCTCGAGTAGCTTTGTGTGAAATTCCAAAACAAAGAAACAAACTCTGCGTTTTTATGGTATTTTTGGGCTAGTGTTGTGAGGCGGTCAGAGATAAGAGATATGTTGCAAATATCATGTATGTATTTGATGGGAGTGCATATGGATTGTCTGAGTGCCATTCTTAATACTCTGGTCTGTTGGAATTGAAGTAATCTGGCTGTGGTATTTTTCATGTTGTATGTGATTGTGGGTTCGTACTCAATTAGAGGACGAATGTTGGCTCTATAAATTTTAATAATGGTATCGGGTGTGCAGCCTTTGTCGCTTTCAGTTAAAAGTTTTAAGTTGTATATTCTATTGCTAACAGATTTGTTTATCGTGTTGAAGTGTTGTGTCCAGGAGAGTCGCGTGTCAAATGTTGAGTCGTGTGTCATTCCTAGAAATTTAACATATGAACTTAATTTGATTTTATTGTTTCCTAATTTTAGATTTATTTTTCAAGTTTTTATGATGTTTATTCAGGCTGTGCCTAAATGCAATAGCAGTAATTTTGTGAGGGTTTAGTAGGACTCTTTAATCTTTACACCAGTTGACTATGGCATTAAGAGTTTCTTGTATTCTGCTACTAGCGATTGCTGGGTTACGCGATACACTCCAAATGGCAATGTCGTCAGTGTATTGAGAGAAGTATGTGTAGGTCAGGTCAGGAAAAAGTATGTTGTTCACGAAGATGATGTATAATAGTGGAGATAGAACGGAGCCTTGTGGAACACCCAGTAGTGATATTAAATGTCTTAGATATAGTATTGTTTATCTTAATCACTGCAGTGCAGTTAGCTAAGATGTTCGAGATCATTCTGGTTATATTTTGATTAATGTTTAAAGAATGAAGTCGATATCTAATGGCGTTGTGCTATACTGAGTCGAAAGCTTTTTTGACATCAAGGAAAACAGCGATCGTTGTTTGGTTATTGTTAAAGGACTTGTATATTAATTCTGTTATTCTCGTTAAGTGATCGGTGGTCTGCCTACCTTTACGTGAGGAGTTTTGGATTTCGGGAGTTACGTTATTGTTCTCGCAAAACAAAAGCAGTCTTCTTGAAATTATTCTTTCTAAAAGTTTGCCAATGCAGCTCAATAAACTTATGGGCATGAAGTTGTGCGGGTTAGAGTTTCCTGTATTAGTTTTTGGAATTACGGTTATTTTCGTCTTTTTCCAGACGTCGGGGAAATATCCAGTTATTAGAGATAAGTTCATTATGTTAAGAAGATGATGTAGAAGGTTAGTGGATGTCTTTTGTAAGATGATGTTACTGATACCATCGTCCCCAGGAGAAGTTTTTTTAAGTTTTGAGATGTTAGGTTTTAGTTTTTTAGTTCTCCTATTGTTATCAATCTGCCGTACATGTCATTGTCCGTGGGAATATTCGTGTTATTTTCTGTGAATTGGCCAGAAACAAAGGAGTGTAAGTTCGGTTTACTTGACACATGGTTGTCTGTACTGAGTTTGAGTGATTGGTTAAATGTTGGTGAATTGATATTTGCAAAAGAAGTGGTAAAATAGTCAGCAAGTAAATCAGCTTTGTCAACGTCAGTTTTTGCAATAATATTGTTGTATTTGATGTGTTGGAATAGTTTACTATTATTCTTTTCTCTCATTAGTGACTTAAAGATTTTCCAGAATTCTTTTGGGTTGTTTCTACTGTTATCTAATATGTTACCGTAATTGGTCCAATTTTCTTTTTTCAGAATACTTATGTGGTGTTTGATTAAGGCATGAGTTTTATTTATTTTTGGCTTGAGTGTTTGGTCTCTACTTTTCATGTAGAGTCGCCTGAGTTTCCTGCGTTCTTTAATAAGATTATGTATTTCTGCCGTCAGTGTCCAGTGTTGCGTGGGAGTTTTCTTTTGTGTAGAGGGAATGACTGAATTCATGGCTTTTCGTAACGTCGTTAACGTACGTGTCTAGTTCATGTTTGTTTGTAACACTTGTAATTTCGTCTGGTAAGAATATGGTTAGGTTGTTGTTGAAGGTTATCCAGTCAGTTTTAAACTTTCCATTTTTGCACCAGTGAATGATTTTATCTAGTGCTTCTTGTACTTTCTTAGCTGCTAGTGGGGTCCCATGAAGTGCACCATAAAGCAATATCATTGGCATATTGTGATGCGTAGTCGGCTGCGGTAGGTCATTAACAAAGAGTGTATACAGTAGAGGACTAAGGACTGATCCCTGTGGGACACCTGCATTAAAGGTGAATGACTGAAATAGGTTTGAATTGATTCTGACTTTAGCTGTACGGTTTTCTAAAAAGTGTGAAATGCATCTGATGAAAGTGGAAGGTATTTTGAACTTTAAGAGTTTGTATTTTAAACCATTGTGCCAGACTATGTCAAAAGCTTTTTACACATCTAAGGATACAGCGAGTGTTGCTTGGAGTTTGTTGAACCCCGTAAAGCTTGTTTCTATGAGCCATACAAGGTGATTTGCAGTCTGTCTGTTTTTACGGCCTGCGTTCTGGATATTAGATAGAATATTGTCGTTTTCCAATTTCCAAAACAATCTGGTTCCGATAATTTTTCCAGTAATTTGCCAATACAATTTAATAAACTAATTGGTCTGAAATCGCTATAGTGTTGCGAGTGAGATCCTTTCTTGGCTATTAGGGTAATGATAGCTAATTTCCACGCGTTTGGTAAATAACCAGAGAGGACGGAGAGGTTAAACAGGTTAGTAAGATCTAAAAGAAGTTCGTCGGATGCGTATTTTAGTATTATATTTGGTATGCGATCTTCCCCTGGGGTTTTGTTTTTAAGTTTTCTTATGTGTGTCCTGATCTCTGCCGTAGAAATTCGGGTTGTTATATCATTAGTAGTGTGGACACCAGTAAGATCGACTGGGAAGTTGACTGAAAAGAGTTCGCTATTGTCTGTGATGATAGTGTTTACTTTGTTCTCGTGATGTTTGTTAACGTTTGTGTCTAGTGGGATACAAAAGGTGTGCTGGAAGTATACGACGAATAGGTCAATTTTATCTTGTCACTGTTAGCGGTAGCGTTATCATATGTGATTTTGCCGGTGTCAGAGTTTTCGCGACATATATTTTTAAAGGTTTTCCAGAAGGAGGCTAGGTTAGGTTTGAGGTTATCAAGTTTATTACAGAAGTTGTTCAAGTTTTCTTTTTGTTGTATTCTTATGAGACGTTCTATGTTGTTTTTGACATGGTTTATTGGTGGTCTAAGTAATGGATTGCGTGTAGCGATGAATTAGCGGCGAAGTTTTCTTCTTGTGATAATCAGGTGTTTGGTGTTTTTTGTGTTGGTTTTGTTGAGACTACTTGCTGTATTGTTTTTGTTATGGAATTTGAATTTTGTTGATAATAACATTCTATATCGTCTTTAGTGTTTGCAAGTGTTAAGTGTTCTGGGAGAAGTGTGTCTAAGACATGGTTAAAGGACGGCCAGTTAACCTTAGTAAAATTATAGGAGTGGTTGGGGGTTTTAGTGGGTGTAGTTCTGCCGAGGTTGGCCCAGTTTGGGTTACTTATTTGAAAGGATAGGGGTTATGATCTCCTCCGATGTTATCATGTACTTTAAAGTTATGTGTTAAGTGTATGCTTGAAGGGGTGACGATCGTTAACTCAATTATGCTCTGTGTTCCATTGTGATGTATATGTGTCGTTGAGTTGTTATTAATAATAGTTAGATTACGTGTATGCACGAAGTTAGCTAGGATTCTGCCGAATGTGTTTGTGACATATCCATGGAGTGCTGGATGCGACGCGTTAAGGTCGACGAGTATGACTACATTATTAAATGTATTGATGATTGAGTTGAGAAATGTAGTGTCAGGGGTAGACTGGGGGGATATGTATATAGCTAAGAGGGTAATAAAGGTGACTTGATGCTATAAAGTATATGTTCATGGTGCGTTGGTATGTTGTGGTCGATCAAGGTGATGTTTAGGTTGTGTTTGTGTAAGAGTACAATGCCTCTGGTTTGAGTGGTTTCAGGTTTGGAGATAGTCTTATTATTGGGGAGTCGGAAATAGTTGTTGTTAGTGGGTAAAGTTTCATTAATTGTGATAATGGAGGCAGCTAAGTTAATGGCTAAGTCTAGAAGTTCATATTCTTTATAATTAAGTCTATCTTGAATATTAACATGTAGAAAGGTGAAGAGATTTATAGACTGACCTATTCGGGGTTGTCAGGAAGTCTGTCAGTGATAAGATTCTCGAGAATATCAAATGATATTCCTCGAACCGTTAAGTGTTCTTGGGCCGCTTTACAAACTGTTCCGAGAAACTGTTGCCGGTTTAGAGTCGGGTCGGCGGAAGCAAGAACAACTGCAACGACGAACGCGACGATACGTGCTGGCCGTAAAACTTCCCAGTTGGAGGGCTGTTCTCTTGCTGGTGTGTGTTCGTTTTGTGATGGTTGGGGTTGAGACCTCACGGTGTCAGCGTAGCTGTGGGATTGCTGCTGCGTGCTTGTTGTCCGTTAGTCATTACGTGGAGTTTGCCAAGGTAGTGTGGTGAACTGGCCACTGGACGGTGGTCTGGGTTGTGAACGCGGAATGTTGTGCAAATTCGCCCTGATGCCAGCGACGACCTGGAATTTGGGGGAGCCTCGGAAACATGCCGCGTGCTGGCCTACGCAATTGCTGCCCGTGGTGCCGTGTTTTCTTGGAGCTGTTGTTTACGGCATGGTCTCCTGCAGAACGAATGCAGCGAGTTTTGGCTGTACAGGCAGTTTTGGTGTGGCCAAAACGTTGACAGTTGAAACACTGCACTACGTTTTTCTCTGGGAAATTAGGTTTTTCCACCCTAAATCGACGAAACCAGAGGATTGTGCCGTTTTTCAGAAAGGTAGTTGCTTGCATAACATCATAGATAGTAACTTTAACTAAGGGTGTGAATTGCTGTGTCTTGAAAGATCGGATTCTCGATAAGTGAGAGAATTTAACCTCTCGAAATCGCAGTTCTTCGTCTATTTCTTGGTCCAAAGTATCGATAGGTATATCTCGGATGACTATGGTTTACCTCGGGGTATTCGTAGGCACCCGTCGGGGCAGGGGGATTCCGCCGAAGGCGTCCGTGGGCCATGTTTTGAGGAGAGTGGCGTAGACTCTGGGACTTTCACTTTTGACTTTGATACCCCCCCCCCAGGTAGACGACGCACATTGCTAAACTTGACGCTTGGGAAGAGTCGGTCGGAGCTCGGAGGCAATTTGGGGTTGTCTTAAAGTCGAGGGGATACCCTCTACTATGATTGCAGGTGGCATCTTGATGGTTCTGGGGTTTGTTGTGGTGTTGGCAATCTCGGTAGTTTCGGTAGGACGTTGTTTGGAGTTGTTATTAGTTTTGACCGAGCATGCTGAAGATACTGTGAGGGTAGGTAGAGTACCGCGCTAGCGGCGGCTAGCAGTTTCAAACGTATGTTGTGGTTAAAAAATGTTGTATAAAAAATTCCACGAATTTGTACTTTTGGTGTAAGGACGTGGCGCCATCTATCAAGTTAGATAACTATAAATTACGTGAACGAGAATAAATGCACAGTAACAACAATAACGAAGGTGGAGGGTTGTCTGTCAGCTTCCAATTAACATGCCTCTTGTTCCTCCTTGTCATCCCAAACAGTTTGGTTTAGGTTGGTTTAGAGATCTAGGAGTAGTTAAATAAACAACAAAGAGAAAAATACAAATATTTTTACTTTATGTATATATGCATACATATATGATTATGTTGTTTTTTTTCTCTCTTAGTGGTTGAGATGGTTGCAAAGGAGATACGTACCAGGACTGTGGGAGCCAAATGCATCTCATGGACTGTAGGAATGTGTATTCTGCCTCTTTTAGCTGATTTATGTAGAGACTGGAGAATACTTGGTCTATTAACCACGTGCTGCTGTAATCCTTTTCTAGCCTCCTGAAGGTACTATAGTATATACGATTGTAATCATTATATATTTCTGTTTAGTTAGAGCTGCTCTCGTCACATTGTAGATATTATCTCACTTTCACAATTTACTTTTCCTTTCTTTATGCATAAATAGTTTTGGGAACACAATTGATAAATAATTGTAAACAGAAAACGAAACAGGAAGAGTTAAATTATATTCTAAATATATTAAATAAGATTATTAAAGTAAGCGAAATATTCACGAAAATGCACAGAAATATTGAATGATAAGAAAAGTTTAGGAATATACAGATAATGATATAAAATATTTTTTAAATAAAAGAAATAAAATGGTTTTTCTCTCTGTTAATTTTTCCAGTTCATTCAATATCAGTGATATAAACGTCTATAATCATTTTAAGCTTTTTAATGGACTAACTGAATACTTTCAACTGAACTAGTTTACCATATTACATTTTGTACAATACTTAGGTATCAACAGAAATTATAAAGCTATCAATAGAAATAAGCATTATGTAATAAACGTTTGATGTGTTATCTGTACCTCTGTATTATGGTAAATATCAAGGCTGTTGGAACGGGTTACATTTCTATGTATTAATTCTTCATTTTCTACAACTATTACTGATATTAATTTTATGATCTTGATTTGCACAATATGACAGTCTCACAACTGTTCCTCTCGTTATCACACTTCCTGTTTTGATATAAAAATAAATAACTGTAACCATAATATTATTAAACAATATTTAAAATTACAGCTATAACCGACTTTAGAAGAAACCACATTACACTACAATTCTAACGAGGCTTCTGTTTCTTTTTCGCTGTAGCTTAGCCTGTTTAACTCATTAAATACTTTACTTTGAAATTATCTTTGCCAACCGGTAAATAAAAATTATCTTACTTTTCCAAAATAGCATATTCAAAATATTCCTTTGATCATCATTTATTGTAATAGAATACAGGCAGAACGTTCTTCCTTTCTAATTGATCAAGTTGTTTTTTGAGGAATGTGTCAAATGGATACCTTTATAGGCGCATTTATTTCATAGACCTGTCAGGTAAGTTTCTCAGCCTTCTGATATCGCTAAACCTTTTCTCAGTTTCATTGGAGGAATCAGGGTTAACTAGTAGTAACCTTTCAAGAGCCTTAACCTGACTAGAAAGGTCACAGGCCTCAAATAGTATGTTTCCCTTGATTTTTTTGCAATATAGCGCCAAAACTGTTGGTGTATTTTGAGATTAACATGGCTAGCTGCACATATAATGACTTTCTGTTGTTGTAATGCAGAAGTTGAGGAGCGTTGGATCTTTTGTCCATCCATTTTTGGAAAGCTTCACCTAAAGGGTAATGTTTGACAATAAAACTAATGTGTTTTTTTATTATGCTGACATCTAACACTACTGAATGTCATGCATAAGCTTCCTGTACATGATGTTCTGTTGAAACAGCAACTTGATTCATGTGTCTCATTCACAATGACAACTTGCATGATTCAGTTATACTTCTTCACTTGGACACAATCATAGGAAAAGTTCTATGAATGTAATTACATTAAAACACTAGTTCAGTAAGTTGATCCAGCAGTACATGAAAAGGGTAAACCATTCTGTAAAGGAATCTTATGCAATAGACAGCAAATACAAAGGCAGGTAAAACCTTCATTAGATTAAAAATAAAAACGACACATGCACTATTTGTTTACGAAGAGTAAATTCCTATATTTGATCATATACACAAAAATGCACAGTACGTTTATATTTAGTACGGACTTGTCCTCCTGCACGTAAAATCTAAGGTTGATTAGCTCTGAACGATACATTCTTAATTTTAATATTTTGTGTAAGATAGACATCGGCTGTTTCATGTGCTTAATGTATATTGTGAAAATGGCGAATTTTATGAAATAATAAATAATAATTTTCTATACTTTTTTCAAAATAAAGTTTTTTCATAACCTGGTATTCAAATTAGTACGGATACGATATTCATGAAAAACTGAATCTATAGCTATCTCATTATCAATAAAGTCATGCTTACTTTGTTTTACTCAAAGATAATTGAATCATTCTGAAACATTCATAGTTCATTGTTTGTATGGGCTCTGTGTACATTTAGTTTTATTGTGAGAAAGCTAAATTTCCAATCGTATGTTTTATTTTGTTTACAAGCTTATAGTGGTGTAACATATGTTAGGCCAAAATGATAGATCCAGTAATAATTTCATTTTCAAATTCAAAATATTAACCTTTTTTTTGTGTGTGGTCAATATATTTTTCGTAAATCAGTGCAGAAGGTAACATGTACAAATAAAGTATTTATAAATATTTATATTTTTGAGTTGATACAACCTATAATTGTGGCTGTAAAAGTGTTATAATTTATTGTAACTTGTGAAGTTTTAAATAACAAGTGCTCTCAGCAAAACGCGTCAAGTTTATATATGTTGATATATATGTGGCACTAATGCGCATGTTCAGTCGGAATCCAGTAACAACAAATAAATAAGCTTTAACCTTTTAATCTGGCAGTTGTTTTGGTATAAGGTAACTGTTTCTTAAAGAAAAGTTACTCCTAAGAGTGCTCGAAGATTAATCAATTCTCATTTACCCTGCGAGCGGAATTGTTTGTTTGTTTGTTTTTGAAATTCGCGAAAAGCTATTCGAGGGCTACCTGCGCTAGCCGTTCATAATTTAGCAATGTAAGACTAGAGGGAAGACAGCTACTCATCACCACCCACCACCATGTCTTGGGCTACTCTTTTACCAATGTATAGTGGGATTGACCGAAACTTTATAACGTCCCGACTGAATGGGCGAGCATGTTTGGTGTAACGGGAATTCGAGCCCATGACCCTCAAATTACACTGGGGAACACTTTTTCAGTAACTTTGAGTTGCATTGGATATTTTAACTGATTCTGAAGGAATTTTAGGCGCTGATTTCAAATCTGAAATTAGTTTTTCTCTACAAACTCTAGTTTGTATGCAATTTGAGGTTAATGAAATTGTACAAATGTGAACTTGCGTAAACCATGTATAAGCATTTTCATGTCCATATATATAGATAGCTTCTAATATTTTGATCATTCTTCTTTTGTTTCAGATCAAACATGGCTTCCAAAAATAGATATCATTGCAGAAACAAGCCTGATGCCTTCTGCTACATATGTGGATGCTACACACTCAATCGTCAGAGACGTAACATATCCTCTTTCGTCAAGCGTGCCTACAAGGCATATTTTGAAGTTCATCTTGGTGATCAAGACAAGCAATGGGCTCCTCATGTTGTGTGCCACAATTGTGAGGAAATGCTTCGAGACTGGACCAAAGGAAAACGCAATGGTCTGCCTTTTGGTGTTCCAATAATTTGGCGCGAACCCACCAACCATGTAACTGACTGTTATTTCTGCATGGTAAACACAACGGGTGTTGGGAAGAAAAACCGACATAAGATTACGTATCCAAACATTCCCTCAGCTATTCGGCCAGCTCCGCACTCTGAAGAAGTTCCTGTTCTAGTTTTCAAAGGCTTGCCTTCATTGGACGATAAAGACATTGGACATGATACAAGCGAACAAGACAGTTGTGACAGTGAATTGTCAGAAAAGTGTACACAATCGGAGAACTGTTCTTCAGACACTGAACCTTTCCCCGTCCTCAAGCCTCTTCCCCAGGCTGAACTGAATGATTTAGTGCGGGATTTAGGTCTTTCAAAGAAAGCAGCAGAGCTTTTGGCATCAAGATTACAAGGCAGAAATCTTGTTGATCACTCTGTTAAAGTATCATATTTCAGAAAGCGTGACCAGCTTTTTGTGACCTTCTTTTCAGAAGACAGACAGTTTGTTTACTGCCATGACATCCAAGGGCTTCTCAAAGAACTGGGTGTACCTTACTATAGTCCTGCTGAATGGAGGCTCTTTTTAGACAGTTCAAAACGCAGTCTAAAGTGTGTTCTTTTACATAATGGGAATGTTTATGGAGCAGTACCTGTCGGTCACTCAGTGCATTTGCGGAAAGACTATGATGATATGAAAATGGTTATGGACTTATTAAAATATCATGAGCACAATTGGATCATTTGTGTAGACTTAAAGATGGTCAACTTTCTTCTTGGACAACAGAAAGGTTTCACCAAGTTTCCATGTTTCCTCTGTATGTGGGACAGCCGAGCACGAGACAGACATTGGGTCCAGAAGGACTGGCCTATTCGTGACACCCTTGAAGCAGGCATGCCAAATATTATACAAGACCAAATTGTAAGCAGAGATAAGATCATCTTTCCTCCTCTTCACATCAAATTAGATTTGATGAAGCAATTTGTCAAGGCACTGGAAACCGAAGGTGAATGTTTCCAACACATCATCACAGCTTTACCAGGGTTATCATTTGAGAAGATCAAAGCAGGCGTGTTTGATGGCCCACAGATTCGAACCCTAATTCGTGATGATCAGTTTGTTGCTAAGATGACCGCTTTAGAAAAGGCAGCATGGTTATCCTTTGTGGCAGTCGTTCAGAACTTCCTTGGAAACAATAAGGCGGAGAACTACAGTGAACTTGTGAACAGAATACTCCTCGCTTTTCGTGATCTCGGGTGCAACATGAGCATCAAGCTTCATTTTTTGAACAGCCACCTTGATAAGTTCCCTGACAACCTGGGGGCTGTGAGTGACGAACAAGGAGAACGATTCCACCAAGACGTAAAGGTCATGGAAGAACGCTACCAAGGGCTCTGGGACAAAAATATGATGGCTGACTACTGCTGGAGCATTAAACGAGATTGTACAAATGAAGTGTACAAACGCAAAAGTTACAAACGCAAATTCCTACCTGAATAAAATACACAAACAAATTGATAAGCTATTCCTATAATTTCCTATAATAACGAAAAATTAAAAAAAATAAATAAAAATGTCAAATTGCATAAAATCTGTAGCTTGCAGACAAAAACCGACTTCAGATTTGAAATCAACACACTCAAATTGACTATAGAAAGGTCTTTTTTTTAATGCAACAAAATGAGTGTTCCCCAGTGTTATGAGTCGAGTGCCTTATCCACCTGGCTATGCCGGGCTCCGGTCGGTGCGACAAAGTGAAGGCGAGGACGAGAACGTTGTAGGAGTTTTCAATCTGAGTGAGAAGCAAGTATACGACAGTTGAGGCAAAATATCAAATGAAACTGCTTGAATCAGAGAGTTCGACAGTACAAGGCAAAAACTAAGCTGTGGGGAGAAAACAACCATGAGTTAGTATATAGTCTGCTACTTGTTTAGAATTGATTACCATCTTCATGAAGTGAGTGGGTAGGCCTATGATCCTGAATCTGATTCGGTGAACAACATGTGTTGGATGTCACCTTAGGAAATAGATGGGTGAACGTCTCTGAGGAAGACAGAAAACAGGTTATTTGAATTTCTCGTGTTCGAGCACCGGACATTAATGTCAACATTTCACAGTTTACATAGTTTATATCAGGTCTTCCATGGAGGAAAACTTTGACACGTCGAAGGATCTTAGTTTTCCTCGGGTCAGTGGATACATTGGGCGCGGAAAACATCTTGGTAGTAAGCAACCGTCGTGAGCCATGATTGTGGCAAATGACTCATTCGTATGTGTGGCTCGTGACTACTTAAAATATGATCTGTACTTTTATAAATATGTATAATTTTAATATAATTGCATAACTTAAAGTTTTAGTTTAAAAATTTGCGTTGATGACGTTTTTTCTACAAAATATCTTCATTAATCAATTGTATAACTTAAAGTTTTAATACCAAGAATAGTTTTGTGCATACATATATATATATATAATGAACGTGGTAAGTGCTACTAACACGGGACCACAACTGGTCCGAGTGTTGATGGTAAGCACTCTACACACGATAAATGGACGATGAAATACGACCAGTACTGACATAAGGCCCACAAATCAAGAATCAAGAATTGGACTGTTGGACACGTGCTATCTGGGTGCGATATAGTATTACGGTAAATCCTACTATTCGATTAGAACAGCCGAAGGGTTGTCGGTGTATAACGTTGACCAGCTGTCTGCCCTCTAGACCATCACTCGTAAATTAGTATAAGCTAAAAGAAACAGCCTTTAAATGGCTTCTTGCGAAATTCAAGAAATGAATATTGAGCTTTACATTTCGACCTCGATAAATCTGTACTCTGACATTGCATAGTTCATAAGTAACCTATATTCAAATATCCGTTTGTTTTTCAAGAAATAAAGTACTAGAACTGTTATTTACATGTCCCACTAACTTCTTGACCTAAATGTGTGTGCATTGTGTCAATACGAATATTAGATTAACGTAAATATACGATAAACCTCAGCTCCCAGCAACAGAAATCTTCGTTTCATCTCATCAACTACAATGCACTGAAGTGTAGAAAACAGATGATCAACTACTTGTTTGGGCGCTTTCTCTTTCAGACCAGTACTTAAAATGATAGAAGAAAGCTTAACAGGAACGTTGGTGAACTCTACTTTTGCTACAACATTTACTTCAGTTCTTTTTGTGTTCGTGATCCTTCGTTGGTTCTTAAGACGACCACGCAACTTTCCACCAAGTCCCTTCGGTCTTCCCATCGTCGGATATCTTCCTTTCCTTAGCAATAAACCTTTCCTGGATTTATCAAAACTCAGTAAAAAGTATGGAAACGTGTTCAGGTATTCGTACTTTATAAACTGTGAATTTTCAAGATTGGTATTTTTATTTATATCTTGTTTATTAATGTTTTGTTTAGTAGGAGTGTATTTATTAGTTACTATAAAAACTCTTTATTAGCTCAAAATATATTGGAATAAAGGTAAATTGCGATGCGAATTTGTGAAATCGAAATATTTTCTGTATTAAACATCTTGTATTGTATACTTTTATGTACGTATTTCATGTGAATAAATATTTTATCGGTGTAAAGTTTATTTTATGAAATTGTCGGGCCTACTTTCGATAAATCAGTTTTTAATGTATGTACAATGGATGAAACATTTGTAAATTAAATAACTATTAATAATTTTATCCATAATAAATTTAGACAAATATTATTACAAATGCGCACAAATCATATTTCTCTTTACTGTGAAAGCACGTGTAGGTAATGTTTAAAACAGTTTCATTTTTTTAACTGCACAGTGTAAATACACGAGAAAAGAGATTTTATAAAACGTAGTAAGTAATATCTCTAGTTTTATGGTTTATAGTCCATTTTTAATTTTTGTCATATGATAAACTGACTGTAAACTTCAAAATATAAATGAAACGTTATAAATTTCGTGTCTCATTGTCTTTACGTGTATACTCGAAACTTATTCCTCGAGAGTTATTAGCGCCATTAAGAGACTGTAATTAATACCATGATAGGAAGAAAAACATTTTTTGTGTTTAATATTAGGATTATTTATATTAACAGGATAAAATATTGCTAAAGATATATATGTATTGGACTTAATGGTTTTGTACGTTAGGTACAAAAAATGTCACCATGATATCCTTAGATCGTTATCAAAGAATGCCTAATATTTCTATGGAAGCATTCAGAGAATCTCAGTCGTGTGGCAGATGTTCAACAGTGAATTCATTGTGTTAATACATCTAGTATTTTCATTGTTAGCTTCCGAGTGGGAAGTAAAAATGTCGTGGTCTTATGTGATTTTCTTGCCGTCAAGGAAGCTATGAACAGTGACATTTTTTAGACCGTCCACCGGATGTTCAGTTACAAGGACCATCAGAAAACATAAGTAAGGGATAATTGTGAAATGATTTTCTGTACGTTCTACAGTTCTTTATGTAGTTAAATATATAATATAGCTTATAATTATTTTCCTAACACAAACCAAAAGGTCCATTATCTAAGATAAGAAGAACCATGTTAGTTACAGGTTCTTTTTAATACTCTCTAAAATTGTTGGGAAATATAATTAAATAAAAAACATTGGTATTATTTAAAAACAGGTTCTATATCGCACTGCAATTGTGTTTTTTATAATGATTAAAAGTCGATTATTGTTTTTCTTAGGACAAGTCTTTCTAGTTACAATCAGACATTCAGTTCCTTCTTTCCTCATAACGTATCCAAGAAACTCTAATGGGTATTTCTGAATTTAATCAGTACCTTTGTAATGCAATTTGTTCTAGACGAAATATTTTCATTTAAAGTGTGACTTGTCAAACATATATTCAATATGTGCCTTAAGAATTAAACTCAATTGCTTCAATTCCCTTATCCACATCTGGCGATATTGTCCCATTTGTTGACGCATTCCTGAAACATGGTACGACATAAAAATCCAAAGCTCTTAACTTTGTCTTCAATAGAAGTTTACTATTTGTCAGTAGCGCTTTCATTTTCATAAACATGTCTTTTGTCATTCTTTTTTGATCGTATTTAAGAACGTTTTTTTTGCAGACTCTCAGGTAGTAGAATTTATTAACTTATCTTATGTATTGTATATCCACTTACACAATAAATACATAATTACCATGCACTTTGTTTTCCCATAGTAACACTTAAACCTTTCTTTTCACTTTCACTAATAATATCTAATTTGTTTATAGTTTTCCTTGTGAATTAGTCATTAAAATTGTGTCCTTAGCACAATGCAAGTTGTTCGAATTCTGTTCACCAATGATAGATCTTCTATCTCTCTTGATATGACGTTAAACTTCATCCACCAATGGATATCAATTGTCAGGATAACAGTGAGGTAAATATCCTTTCTTTAGCAGATGTAGTCTTTTGTTCACTCTTAGGCAAGGCGTAGCTCCCATTAACCTGTTTTAGCAAGGTTATAGTTGAAGCCGTTTGGGTACAGGATGGCGGATCATCTTGTTTGACGGATGCCTGATGCAACTGGGGCAATAGTAGAAAAGAACTTTAACCGTCAGTCTGAAATGGCAGCCTACAGCAATATCGTGCAAACTATAATGTATGATATCTCAAAAATGTAATAAAAAATCACAATGGAACGAAAGGGGTCCCTGATGGAAATGGGTAAGATACCTCACGCAATAAAGAAAGTCAAGTGTGACAAGTGACTCTTTACTGTCACTATCCAGAAGAGAGCAGTAAAAGTGGCAATGTTGAATATGCCATGCCGGGCCGGGACGGAGACATGAGAGACTTATAGTCTTATAAGAGGATGGAACCTGTAAGAAGATCATTCAGGTGGAAGGATAATGTCTTTGGGTAATTTCAACATCAGACTGACTTAAAGCATTCCCACAACTAAACGCAGAATATAAGGTATTCATGAAGGTTGTAAAATCAATAAAAAACCCCAGTGGCTCAGCGGTATGTCTGCGGACTTACAACTCTAAAAAACCGAGTTTCGATACCCGTGGTGGGCAGAGCACCGATATCCCATTGTGTAGCTTTATGCTTAATTCAAAACAACAACAACAGAATCAACAAGAGTCCGTAATCTTTTATAACCGATAATAGTTAATCAAATCAACGCAAAGGATCACAAATTTAAGAAGAAGCCTATTTTGATTTAATAATTTTGTTTGCTTGTTTGTTATAAACCCCGAACGGCACAATGGTATGCCTGTGGACTCACACAACTAGAAATTGGGTTTCGATACCAGTGGTGGGCAAAACACAGATAGTTCATTGCATAGATTTGTGCTTAATTCCAAACAAACACACGCTTGTTTATTGAATTTCGCGCAAAGCTACACGAGTGCTATCTGCACTAGTCATCTGATTTAGTAGTGAGACTGTAGAAAAGCCAGCTCGTCATCGTCACACACCGCCACCTCTTGTGTTATTCTTTTACTAATTCAAAAACAGACAAGGCGGGATTAACCGTAACATTATAATACCCCCACGAATGAAAAGGCGACTCTTAGCTTGCGAGTTAAGCGTCATAACCACCTAGTCATAATTGGCCATTGAGCTTTCTGTGCTCTATTCCATCATGGGTATCGAAATCCTATTATTAGCGTCGTAAGCTTGTAAACTTACCACTGAGCCACTGGTGGCGAACTGATAAGAACAGAGCAGTGCTGTCCAGTTGTGGCAGTTTGTTAAGTATGTCGCAAAACGTTTGACCAAACAAAACAAATTTAACAAAATAAAAAATCTCCCCAGAAAAATATTACAAGTACCAGCAGGGGTGGATGTCGCGCAAATCAAGGTGAGATAAAATGCAGTCAATGGGAACCGCTGCAACATATAAAAGGTAACAAGTCAAGCGAACTCGCTGTCAACTCTTGTCAATGTCGAGAAAGCAAGCGACAGTGCACACTCTTTTATTAAAACTATCTACAATTGTTTCTGTTAATCTGACTAAGTTGTCTGTTGTTTGTCTGAATTTTCTGAAACCAATTTGTTCTTCTGGTAATTTTGATATTGTCTCCAGGAATGCGGAGAGCCTGTTACTGATTATTCTCTATAGATTATTGTAATTTCTATGTTCCTCAAGGAATTGAGTGGCAGATGATACAATGTAGCGCATAATTGTTCATACTTTTCATTGAAGTAAGATTCATTTAGTCCTCTAGTCTACATGTTCCCACACGTAGACCTCCTTTGTGATGATCTGTTTATGAATTCTTTCAGAAGCTCTTCTATATTTATCTTGTCGACCTCATCTTTGTGAGTGTGACAAACTACCACATGGTTGAGGCGGCACTGAGACATAGTTAACCTTAACCACGTCTTCAACCGTCTTAATGCGGAAAAGTTGTGTTAACATTCGCAGCCGGATACTGGACATACAAGCAAAATTTTCATGAGAAGAAACACTTCACTAAACATCTGCTGGCTTGTTTCATGCGTTTTACAGTAAGCATCCTTCGCACCTTTTAGAGATACTTCTTTTGTTGTTCCTTTGAACATGGGCAACTGAAACTCAAGCCGTTGTGCAGAAATTTCTGGATAGAAGTTTATAACCGAGTTGTCAATCTTGCCATATGTGATCATGTTTTCAAGTGCCAGATATTGCCTCAAGTCATTGTTGTCTGCATTGAATCTAGTGGTCAGATGTTCTGTGACTGTGTTCACAAATTCAAAATATTGGCTTCTGTAGTAATCTCTAGCTGTTGCAGAATTGTGTCACATTATAATGTGACGATCAATCCCATTATTTGTTGGTAAAAGAGTAGCCCAAGAATTGACGGTGGGTTATGATGACTAGCTGCCTTCCCTCTAGTCTTATACTGCTAAATTAGAGACGGCTAGCACAGATAGTCCTCGAGTAGTTTTGTGCGAAATTCAAAAACAAACAAACTTCTCTATGTATAATATTTTTATGGGGAGGATGAGATCGAAGACATACTATATGGGGTGATGATCGCTGTCTACGTCTTTTCCCACTTCAATATATATAAGATTTTTGCTCATGTTGTACGAGCTTAGGCATACGTCTAGTATGTCTCTAGTATTAGTGGCATACGCTGTATGCAAAGGTGTATCGTTTTTCAGCAAGGGTATATTATGTTCATCTATAAATTGTAGGAGTAGCCTTCCATTAGCATTTGTTGAATTACAGCCAAAATTAATATGTTGTTTAGATCTCCCATTACAATGGTGTTGTGATTGTGGGAAAAGATGTTGTTTATTAAGTTTAAGTCTATTTACTTTGCGGGTGAGCAGTACATTTCTGCTATTGTGACTTTTGAGCGATTACTTATCAGAACATCTATAATTATATTTTCGTTACGGTTGTTGATTTGAATTTCTGACACTCAAAGACTTGTTTTGTACAGCAGCAGCCTTCCTCTACTTATCTCCTGATTATTTAATCTGTCTTTTCAGATAGTTATATAAAATGGTATTTTAAATCTACTGGTTTTGTATAATAGGGTTTCACTTACTATTACAACTTCTGGGTTAGTTTGTTGAATTATGTCTTCGATTTCGTGTTTCTTGGAAGCTAGTGCACTTTGGATGTTGATATATACAACAGTGAATTTAAGTTGAGAGCAGATATTCCGTTAGTGTTGTTAATAATTGTGGGATATAAGGTATTATATGTGTTTTTGCTACGTTTATTAATAGTTCAAAGCAATCTAATGTTTGTGTTGGTTTTGTGTATTCAGCTAAGAAGTCTGTTGTGATATTTGTAACTATATCTATAAATAAGTTTATTTCGTTATTTGTGTTTATTTCTTTGGTAGAGTTATCGTAGTCTTGAGGTTTTGGAGTTTCATGTTTTATCTCTGTGCTGTTGTTTATCGTTTCTGTTGGTTTTTGCTGTGTGTTCAGTTTAGGTATTTGTGTGATAGATTTTTAAGTGTTTGTGCAAATGTTATTTTATCTTGTTTCTGAATTGCTGTGTTATCTGTTGTTTCGTCTTTCTTTAATTGAGTGTTTTTTATTTCATAAATTCTTTGTTTTATTTCTTTATATTTTTCGCATCCTTTATAGTTTGCAGTGTGTTCTTGATCACAATTGCAACGTTTCGTGTTTTTTTTCCTTTTTGCACTGTGAAATGTTATGTTTCCCACGACATCTGAAACACCATGGTATTGCTTGACATGCTGCTGAAACATATTACATATTCATATCTCTGGCAGTTGGAGCATTATGTTACTACAATTGCTGGAGTTTTCGTTTGTTCTACTTGGTATTTTTGACACCAAAGTATAATTCCATTATTGATTAAGTTTGTTTGTTGGTTGGTTGGTTTGTTTGTTTTTGAATTTCGTACAAAGCTATTCGAGGGCTATCTGTGCTAGCCGTCCCGAATTTAACAGTGTAAGACTAGAGGGAAGGCAGCTAGTCATCACCACACACCGCCAACTCCTGAGCAACCCTTTTACCAACAAATAATGGGATTGACCGTCCCATTATAACGCCCCTACGGTTGAAAGGGCGAGCATGTTTAGCGGATTAAGTTTGAAATGTTGTAAGTGTGTTCAGTGTCAACTTTTATGTGGTTTGTTAGTTTTGGTGTTATTTTAGATATAATGCGTTCTACGTATGTGTGTGCAATGTTTTGTTGGTCTGATGACTTCATATTACGGTAGTGGTTTATTTCCTGGTGGATGTATTATGACCTTGCCTGGTCTGAACGTGTCATCCAGCCACTCCTTAAGCAATTTATTCAGGTCATCTGCCTCTTGAACTCTGATAAGGACACCACCACGGGGTAGACGTTTAATGATGGCGACAGACATGTTCGGCTTACAGCGTTTGATTTCTGTTGCCAGTTTTGGCTGATTATATGTGCCTGGTATTCCTTCTATTATTATGGAGTGTTGTGGTGATTTGAGTTTTTGGTTTGAACTGTTATTTAATGTATTATTTGTCTGTGTTAGAGTTTGGTTTTTGCTTTGAGATTACTAACTGAAAACCATCATTTTCAGTATTTTTTGTGGAATGTGTACCTGCTTCATTACTGCTTTCTATATCAACATCCATGGTTATTTTTTGGTTAGTTTCATTAATAATTTCTTTGATATTTGTTGTACCGCAGTACAAGAATTACCCTCAAATTCTTCATTTTCTTTCCATTGAATCAGTTAATTTTATAATTTTCCTCTTAGCTTTACGATTTTTTCTAATATTTCATTCCTTTTCTACAGTACTTAGTTGTTTTTTAGCTTCCTTATAAAGAATCATTAACGAGTGGTGCTTCTATCAATTATGTGTAACTTAGTAATTAATTTTAGGTCACCTACGTAACTAGACTTACGTTTTGTTGCTGTTGAGCACGGATCTTGGTTTTCTACATTCGACGCCATATCGTCGTTCACTTTGTTAGTTTGCTCCGGCATCCTGGCCGGTACGACTCGTATCTTCGCCAACGAAGTCAAGTTTGTAGGTCTCTGTTTCTTCTTTTTTGTTCTTGTTGTTGTAGCTCAGTGGTGCACAAACTTTTTCAGTCAGGGACCACAAACAGACTTCTCGTAACCGTTGGGACCACAAAAAAGTGAAGATTAAAATCGTCTCACAGTTGTTTCACATAAGATGGGCATCACATTTAAGAACACACAAATAACGATTACATCAAAGAGTTTGCACATTATTCTAAGAAATGTTATGATACGTCAACTGTCACAAAGTTAGTGCGATGGATGGTGCTGCATGTCATCTACGAGCTTAACAATGTCCAGCTTGATGTTTGACGTTGAAAGACGCAAGACTGCTTCCAGATGATCATCAGTCAGCTGATTGTGAGTGTTGTTTTTGTTCAGTTTCATATGCCTGCTACTTTCTCCAGTCATGGCTGGTGCTCCATCAGTAGTCACACTTACCAGTTTCGTGAAATCCAATGGAACACTACTACACAGTCGTACTGTCTCCTGAAATAGAACAGACCCAGTTGTCTGACCCTTCATGGAACCCATGCCGATTAGTTCCTCTGTGATATCAAACGATGACGACACACCACGAACAGAAACTAGTAGCTGTGCTGTTGAACTCATGTCAGTCAATTAGTCTGCTGCCAAAGAGAAGTAGACAAAGTTGGCTGCTTTATTTGTAAGCTGCCTTGTCACGTCTGCTGAGAGGTGTGAAATTCTTCGTTGAACTGTCATACGATTTAAAGCCACCGTCTATAGCTTGCGAGCTGCTTCCGGACACAACTTTTCCGATGCAGTAATCATACATTGCTTGATAAATTCACCATCAGTGAACGGTCAGCCAGATTCCGCTATCATGAACGAAATATCGTAACTGACCTCATATGCTGCACCTAAATCTGCTGACTGCTTTGAGAAAACGTTCTGCTGGTGATACAGCGACCGCCGCAGAGATTCAATTCGAACTGTTCGTTCATCACTGACAACGTTGTGGAAATCTTTATGCTTCGACTCATAATGACGCTTTATATTGATACTCCGCCAATGCTACTGTCGAATGAAACAGCAGACAAATCACGTTCTTCTGTTGTTGAACAAAACAGTATTGCACAGTCCAATCATCGAGAAACTGACGGTTTTAGTCGTCAACTTTTCTTTTTCGATTAGTTGTCATTTTTGTTACGAAATAATATCAAAATAGGGCTCGTAAGTAAATCTCGAAGAACAATTGGAACGCGTGAGATTTCGTAATTACGGAAATACTACGTCATTGCGCCAATGATTAAATGCCTATGCATGAGCGAGATTTGCTTGTTAAATTTTCTTTATTGCTCGACACAAATATGGAACCATCCAGTATCTAATCTAATGCATATTCTTCTATAGCGCTTAATCTTCGCTATATGTATATTTGGCTTTCCCGTTTGACATTGCGGGCCACTCGGCGACTCTTCGCGGGCCGGACTTTGTATACCACTGTTGTAGCTTTTTTGTAACAACTTTTCTTCTGTCCTTTTAGTTTGTTTCTTGCAGTTGACTGGTGTGTAGCCCAAGTAAATTGTTTCACTCAATAGGTTCTCGAGGAGACCAAAATAAATTCGTAAAATTTATAAACCTGAAAAATATCGACCTATTTCGTCTCTCGCCAAAAAAAAGCCGGCCTTCACCGTATCATGATCATCGTCCGCTCTCTCTCTCTCGGTATGTGTTCATACCCTGGAGGGTCAGATTCTCTTTGACCTCTTCCTCCTCCCCATACTTATGTGGTCTTGCAGTATTGAAATTTGTAATTATTTTATTTTTTAGGTCAGTGTGAACTGAATATTATTCTGATCCTTTTTAGGGCAATGTCCATGTATTGTGGTACGTATATAGTTATTATTATACTCTATCAGCAGAATGTCAAGTTTGTTGGTGGCACTTTTTTATTATTATTATTACTATTATTTAATATTTATTATTATTATTTTATGTATTTATTTATTTTTATGATTAAAATATAAATTAACTGGGGAGAGATATTTAGGCCTAGCTTCATCATGTAATTACTAGTTCACAGAGTAATTCGTTTTACATCCAATTTTTATCGAAGTACATTATTGTACTATGTAGAAGTCTATCTGGTACGGTTGGTATGTTCGAATATTTGTGAATGAATTGAGATGATATAGTTCTTGGAACTCTGTATGCAGTTGTGAGAAGTGTGTTTTGGAGTGTTTGTAGTTTGGTTTTAATTATTTTATCGCTTACAGTTATCCATGTTGGAGCTGCCTAATCTGCTACTGGTCTAATATATATTTTATGGATTTTTAGTATGTTGTCTGTAGATGCTCCACTGTTTTTACCAGTTAGACTCCTAGCATAGTTAGTTCTTCGCCAGACTTTATTTTAATTTCGTTGACATGATTAATCCAAGTTAAATTTAAATCATAGGTTAGACCTAAAAATTTTGCCGATGGGGCGGTCTGAAGTAGTGTGCCATTCATATTTATTTCTGGCTGTTGTTTTTTGTGTTTTATCAATTTCGTAAAGACTACGAGTTGTATTTTTGCTGTGTTTTTTTTTATTCTATATTTTTGAGAGTATTCGCATTTTCTATTTATTTGCGGTTGTATGCTAGTGGCTGCTATTGTTGGTGTTGCGGCACTTTTCCAGACTGCCACGTCATCTGCGAACTGTGAAGAGAATCCATGATTTGGATCCTTCAGTAGCATATTGTTTACATACATGATGAAGAGTATAGGGCTAACCACCCCTCCCTGAGGGACACCAACTTCTGGAGTAAAGTATTCAGAAAATGTTCCCTCAACATTTACTCTACACTTTCTATTTTACAAAAAGTTAGATAACCAGCGAATAATTCCTCACGGTAGTTCCATTTCATTCATTCGGAACCTTAGACTATCGTGCCATACAGTGTCGAATGCTTTCTCGATATCAAGGAAGCAAGCGACAATGCATTCTTTTTTATTGAAGCTATCTATTATGGTTTCGGTTAATCTGATTAGGTGGTCTTTCGTTTCTCTAAGTTTCCTGAATCCATTTTGTTCTTTTGGTAATTTTGATGTTATCTCCAAGAATGTGGAGAGTCTATTACTGATTATTCTTTCGAGAATTTTGCCTACACAGCTGGTCAGGCTGATTGGTTGGTAGCTATTAGGTTTATTTGCTGGCTTTCCTTCCTTATGGAACATTAATATAATAGCGAGCTTTCAAGAAACTGAGATGTATCCTGAGAATAGAGATAGATTAAAAAGTGTATTTAGGTGGTCAAACAATTTCGGAGTGCCCTTTTTAGAAGGATGGTTTGTATTTCATCTTCACCTGGAGATTTGTTTTTGTGTTTTTTATTGCTTCAAGTAATTCTTGTAGGGATATTTCTTTTGTTAGTAACGTGTTTTCATAGTTTTTATAATTTGTGATAGGTCTTGTGTTTGTCTCTGTTATGTTTATTGGAGAAATTGGTTCAAATTGTTCTATATTGTTTAGTATATGGTTGGTGACTTTATTGTAGAAATGATATTCATATCTGAATCAGAGTGAGTTTTAAATGTATTTTAAAGTTGAGCTTTGAAAGCTTCGGCTTTTTCTTTATTTGTGAGTGCTATTGTGTTATTGTGTTTGAGTGCTATTGTATTATTGTGTTCGAGTGCAGGATATTTCTTTGCGACTGTATTATCGTTGATGAGTCTTTTAAGGTGTGTCCAGAATTTTTTAGAGTCAGTTTTATCATTTAGTTTGGAACAGAAGTTGTCCCATTTATCTTTTTTTTGTTGTTTTATTTGTGTTTTGATGTGATTTCTTTTATTGTTTATTTGTGTTTTGATGTGATTTCTTTTATTGTTTATTTGCGTTTTTGTTTCTCTGTCTCTTGTTATCATGTACTGTCTTCTTAATTGACTTCGTTTTTTAATTAGGGTGATTATTTCTGTATTGAGTTTCCATGTGCTATTTGTTGTTTTATGGTGTTATTTTGGTATTGTTTTCTTGGCTGCTTTCTGAAGGCACTCAGTTATTGTTTGACAGTGGTTATCCATTTCGGTATGGGTTTCAACTTCTTTCATAACTTTATTAGGTAATAGGTTGTCTAACTCTTGTTTGTAAATTTGCCAATTTGCTTTACTGTAATTAAATTTTTCTTTCCTGAAGATCATATTTTTACGGGGGGCGAGATCAAAGACGCGATATATGGTAGGTGATCACTGTCAACATATTTTCCCACCTGGAATTTTATTACTTTTGGCTCACATTGTATGTGCAAATGCACAAGTCAAGTATGTCACTGGAGTTAGTGGCATACGCTATGTGTGTAGGGGTGGTATCGTTTAATAGGAATGTATTGTTGTCATCTATGTACTCTAAGAGACTTCTTCCATTGTTGTTTGTTAACATTTTTACTATTTAGGTCTCCCATAACTGTAGAGTTTTGGTTGCGGAAAAAGATGTTGTTGAGTAATGCTCTGTCTAGTTGTTTATTTGGTAAGCAGTATATTCCTGCTACAGTTACTTTTGTTTTGTTTCTTTGCAGGATATCCACTGTAACATGTTCGCTGTTACTGCTCTATTTTCATCATTTTTATTCGTTCTGTCTTTCCTTATTGTTGTGTAATTTGGTATTTTAAATCTCTTGTTATTGTATATTAGAGTTTTGCTTATTATTATCATGTGGGGTTAGTTTCTTGTATAAGGTCTTCGATCTGGTGTTTCTTGGAAGCTATTGCACCTTGGATGTTGATATATACAACTGTGAACATTATATTGTAAGCATGTATCCGGTTAGTGTTGTTATTATGTATGGTATATGAGGTGTGATGTGTTCTTTCAAGATATTAATTAGCATATCGATACAGTTGGTTGTTTGGTTTGGTTTTGTGTATTCTGTTATAAATTCTGTAAATATATTTTTGATTATGGTAGTCATAAGGCTTGTTTTGTCAGGTGTGTTAACATTTGTTTCTTGGAATGTTGTGCTGTTTTCTTGTGGCTTTTGTGTGTGTGTTGAGGTGTTGTTTTCTTGAGTAATAATATTCTGTTCTTGCTGTTTTTGGGGTTTGTTTCCTTTTAACATCAGTGCATACGTGGTTTTAGTTGTTTTATTAAATTCTGTTATTATGTCTGTTTTTTGTTGCCTATTTGTACTTGGTTGTTCCTGTTCTGACGACGCTGTTCTTGTCTGATATATACGTTGTTTTATTTATTTATATTTGTTGCATCCTTTGTAGCTGGCTTTGTGAGTTTGTCCATAGTTACAACATTTGGGTGTTTCTTTTTCTTTTTTGCATTGAGAGATACGGTGTTCCCCGCCACAGCCGCAGCACCTCGGTGTTGCTAAGCAGGCCGCGGAAATGTGTCCATATCTTTGGCAATTGCAGAATTGTGTTACTACAATTGCCGGAGTTTTTAACTGTTCCACTTGGTATCTTTGATACCAAAGCATTATTTCATTATTGATGAGATTTAATATGTTGTAACTGTCATCAATGTCGATTCGTATAAGGTTTGTGGGTACTTGTGTGTTTTTTTTTTAGAAATTACCTGTTGTATGTTAGTATGTGGTATGTCTTGTTCGTCTAATGTTTGGGTAATAGTGTCCCCAAACCCCTCTTACGACAATAGCTTTAGGTTGCGACCTACTTCCTGGCAGGTGGATTTTGATTTTGCCAGGTTTAAATGCGTCTGCTGGCCATACTTTCAATAACCTATTTAGGTCAGTAGCCTTTTGCCCTTGAACAAGGACACCGCCTCTGGGCAGACTCTTGATACCGATAATGGACGACTGTGACTTGCAGCGTTTGACCTCTATCACAAGTAGGGGTTGATTATAGTGACCTGGTTTACCTTCTATTATAACTGAATATTGTGGTGGTTTGGGTTTTTGCAAGATATTGTTACTTATTGTTTTTTCTTTCTGTGTTGTTGTTTTTTTTAGATGTAACTATTGTAAGCCTTCATGATCGTCATAGTCTGACTCACTGTCTGTGGGGTTTTTCGTGATATTGTTTTGAATGTTTTCAGTTGCTTTATCAACATCCAAGTTCGATTTTTCTCCTGTAACATTTATTTTCTTAGTTTTGTTAACTGCAGGAGAAGCTACACCTACCTCAGTATTAGTTTCTACGCCTGCTTCTTCCTCATTTTCTGAATTTTCCGTGGAATATTTAAGTTTAATAATTTTTCTTTTAACTTCGCGTCTTTTTCTTAAATTATTTTCATTAGTTTTGTCCACAATACTCAGTTCTTTTTTGCTATTGTACATAGTGCTAGCAAGGGTGAGCTTGTTACATTACTTATTGTTTTGCCACCAACAAGACTTGACTTACTTGTTTTCCGTGTTGCTTGAACAACTTCGTTACTCTTTTCGTCTGCCATGCCGTATCTTGGCCCGGTTGTAGTCTCCAGGTGTGAGTTTATCGCTGTTTCCCGTTTCCGCTCTATCGTGGGTGATTTCTTCAGGTGTCTACCGATGAAGTTGTAGTCTTCTTTCCTCTGTCTGTATAGTCGATCGCCCAGGTAAGTAAATATAAGTATTTTTTGCTGTAGTAGTTAGGGGAGCCTACTTATTCAATCTTTCGTTTCAGAGTTGCGAAAAAAACAAACATGTCTGTCTCCTTTCTCACTCTCGCCAAAAGTCACCGAATGTCTGTCTCTTGTATTTGGGTATATATAATGTTTATACCCAGGAGGGTCAGGTACACCGAGACCTCTTCCTCCTTCCATTACACTGTGGGAATTGACTGATTAATATGGAGTAATATCAACCTTAGACTGGTCCTTTTCAGGACAATGTCCATTTATATTTTATTTTATTTCCTTTTTTTAGTCTGTTACGCAGGTGGCTGTTTTAACTTAGCACTATTTTATTAATTATTATTATTTAAATTTGATTTTATTAGATGCACAAATTTAACAGGGAAAGGTGTTGGAAGCAATAGCACTCTGGATATTAATGTGTAATACTGTGAATTTATCCATGTTTAACAGAGTTCATGATGTATGTTAACATTTGTGGTAGGTATTTTTTGATGTTTTTCATAATTATTTTAATGATTATATTTGTTAGATTGTTTTCGTTATTTAGACTAGTGTATTCTGTCAATATTTCAGAAAAAGTAGAAGTAATGCCATTTGTTAGTGTGTTTTCAATATTCATAGGAGTGGTTTTGTGTGTGTCTTCAGTTGTTTTAGGTGAATCTTCATTATTTGTTGATGATTTTTCCTGAAGGAATGATATTTTATTGACCACTGCAGCATATGAGTTTGTTTGTATGTTTGTGTTTTGGGGTGCTTGAGTACTAGTTGATTTTGATTGTTCTTGGATTTTGTTTGTTTGTGGCATATTCATGTTTGATTTTTAAGTTGGTATAAACTCTTAATAGATTTGTATTATCGGCATCCTTAGTAATTTGCCGTGTGTACTTCCCCACAATTACAGCATTTAGGTTTGGGGTTTAGATTGGTACATTGAGACATGTGGTGATTTTCTCCACAGCCTACACAGCGCGCAGATGCTAAAGGCACCGTACGGCGACCACATAAAGCGATTTGAATCTCCCTCTAGAAACACGAATAAGTGTACAACGTCAACAAACAGCTTATCTTGAACAAATTGTTAACCCGCCGATTCGTATACAGTATGACGTATGTTGCTATTGAAAATAATACCTGCAGTGCCTCCCCCCCTCCAGTGGTACAGCGGTATGTCTGCGGACTTACAACGCTAGAAAACGGATTTGCAGATCCGTGGTGGGCAGAGCACAGATAGCCCATTGTGTAGCTTTGTGCTTAATTACAAATAAACAAATAAAGAAACAAAATACTTGCAGTTGAGAGTTCTTTAATTTGTGTCAGAAAACGAGCCTAAAGTGGCATGAAACTGTTCCAGTGTTTTCACATTTGAAGAGACAACCGAATTAGAATTTTATTGTCCCTCTTGTAGCCGATCCATTTCCTAAAGTATGATTGAAATTTTTTGACAGCGGGACGCGAATAATGAACCCTCCACCTCCAGGTACGCTAACACCAAGACGTGCTCTCTCAGTAAAGAAAGAAAGAAAGTGCGAGAACATTCTGGGAACCTTGACTTTTTGTCTGAATTACACATTTGTGGTGAAATTTTGCAAAGTATCAAAGGTAAAGAAAAATAAAAAGGAAAAAAAAATTTCTAAGTTCTTGTTTGATTTCTTTTATCCTGAAAAATGAATTTTTTTCTACAATATATTGTATATTTCACATAAGTACCTAAATACATTTATAGCATACACTTAGAAGTTGAGGTAGTATTTTTAAATGATGGCTCGAGTATCAGAATAAATTTGCTTGAAATATTTATAACTTATCAATATTAATTTTTAGTTAATTGTCTTTGATATAAGGCCCAGCATGGCCTCGCGTGTTAAGGCGTGCGACTCGTAATCTGAGGGTCGCTGGTTCGTATCCCCGTCGCGCCAAATATGCTCGCACTTTCAACCGTGGGGGAGTTATAACATAACGGTCTCTCCCACTTTTTGTTGGTAAAAGAGTAGCCCAATAGTTGGCGGTGGGTGGTGATGACTAACTGCCTTCCCTCTAGTCTTACACTGCTAAATTATGGACAGCTAGCACAGATAGCCCTCGAGTAGCTTTGTGCAAAATTCCGAAACAAACAAACAAACTTTGAAAAACCAGACGTGCAAAAAAAATCTAAAAGCAAAATAATCGTATGAAATACAAAATAAAGAAGCTTCATGGAATTTAATTTTGATAACTGTACAAGTAAAAAATACATTATGTAAAGTACAATTCAAATTTTAAAGCATAATAGGAAGATAATTTTGTTCAAGATAAGTGGAATACGTAATTATTTGAATATGATTATGTTTTGACTGAAGATAATGGAGCAACCGAATTTTTTAAGTGTGAATGATAAATGTTTTTAAGAAAATGAATTACATGACTTTTTGTTGTAAGTACAATAATATACTTTTATATTATCAAATTGAACGATATTTTTCAAATCTTTTACAATTCATTAATTGGCCAGGTGGTCAGGGCGCTCGTCAAATAATCTGAGGGTCGCATGGTCGAATCTCCATCACACATACTCGCTCTTTCGTACGAAGGAGGTATTATAAAGTCATCGTAAATCCCACTATTTATTCTTAAAATAGTAACCCTACAGTCGGTGGGTCTTGAACTGCTATATTAAGGATGACAAGCGGAAATAGTCCTCGTATAGCTTATAGTGAAATTCAAACAGAAAATTATTTATCAAGTGACATTTTCTGACCAGTCAGCTAATCAATAAAATAGAAGCTCCCTCTTTTACGGTTATTAAATTTGTCCAATATTTCTAACAATTCTCTTAAAAATAGTGAAATTACTATTTAGTCAAATATAAAAATTATTAGAAATAACCACTTTATAATGAAACATCTGATTTTCTAAATCTATCCTCCTCTGTTTAATAGCACGATGGCAATCATTGGTAGTTAAAATATTAGAATTATTCTGCACTATGCATCAGTACTGCTATTAGTTAAAAATTGTTTTCCTGAAAAATGCAGTTCATGAGAGAGTAAAAATCTGAAGTTTTCGTGATTGTGAATATTCTGCATCGGATTTAAAAATGAAAGGAAGGTTTAGTTTTAACATTTCTTTCTTAAACTAATAAAATATTCGTTTTATCATGCGATGAATTGTATTAAGTTTTTGTCCTACATTTTTTGTCAGGACGAATTAATTAAAAACAAACAACCACGAAAAAGAGAATATCTTTGACTCCAGCCAATAGAACAACAACTAAGTTACAGATAGAGTACGTGTATCGAATATAATGATAGTGAAACTAATGATAAGAAAGGTCTAGTTGATTATTAACTTACACTCCAAGAATGTTGCTCAGTCGTAAAATACTGCATCAAGTTGTATGAAGTCCTTTAAAAACAGATTGAAATCGTAGTTGCCTGTTTGCAATTTTGATTGAATTTCTAGATGCACCCAATCTACAATCATTTAACGGAAACCCTTAATTCTGAAAATACGAACTCCCAACAGAAGACTGGCGTCCTTTTCTAGAAAACAAAACATGTCTCCATGTTATCAGATGATGGAAAGAATCTTGTTCTTTATGCAGAGGACACGCTGTACATGTACGTGAAACACGTGAACTATTTAACCATGGTTGATAGTCAATTAAGCTATCTTTATTCAGAATTCTAGCACATCTGATGGACACGAAGTAAAAATGTATTTCAACTTGTAGTTTTTTGAACTCAGACATAAATTGTAACAATTAGTGTGACGCAACCTCTAATAGCTACACATCACTCTGAAATATGACACATGTTCTAATACTTTAATAACCGAAAATGGTGCATGTAAATTATATCTTAACAGTGCTACACGTTAATCACAGACTAACATTTGAAAACAATAAAAATACATACACTGTAGGATAAGAATAGAATATGCCACAGCCATATCACAACAATTCTACTGAAAATGTTGTATAATTAATACGTGATCCAACATGTAAACAAAGCACAAGAAAACTATAAATGTCACAAGCTGATAACAATGTAATAATTGAAGAACCAATACGTGACTTAAGCGTAGTAATAAACGATGTGAAACACATCAAACGTAGAAATTGAAGAATTTCATGTAGATCCTGCGTTTCAGTAAAAAATGTCGCATGTAAATCTTAATGTAACAGCTGTGAATTGCTGGACGTATATTGTGACAGTTAATACACTTAGAGCTATATTACAAACAGTATAAACAAACACACAATTAGTACCGAAATGAGCATTTAATTTATAATAGCTGTTACATTTAAATGGGCGAAAAATATGCAAACAAACATTTCATTACTTTTGGTTTAATATTTTATTAAAGTTTTAACATTATATGTGGTTATAAGTAAATACTGCAAAAAAAGGAAATCACAAAAAACATGAAATAAACACTTGTGAATTGTTGAACTAAAGCCTCAATCTCTCAAATTTAAATAATAGTTCTGATAAAATGTTAAAACTTAAAGTTTTCAAAGTTTATATTTAATTTACTTGTACATAAACGTATATAGCTAAATAACAATGTAAGTTTCTGATAAACCAAGAATATCGTTGATACTGAATGTAAAAATTTTGTGCAAATTGGTAAATGTCAATCCCATTCGTGTAACTGTACAGTGTGGAGTTTGAAGCAATCTTGATTTCTCTTAACTCTAGAGAGAGCTTATTAACATTGACGGTTTTTTGAATTCGTTTATCAATTATTTCGCAGTTTTGAAAAAATTCAGGTTGGTTTCCGAGCTTTTACAACGATAAACGTGTCTTGGCTGTCAGAATTTTTTTATAAGAATAATAACGTTTCTCTTGAGACGTCCTTGTTTACTGTTTGGTTTAACGGAAATAAGTTCATCATGATATTTCACATGTCTATCAGACAGAGGTCGCTGGATATATTCTTCGATAGCTTTTCTTTGTTTTAACGCTGGTGTTCCTCTCTGAAGATATAGAATATAATCATGTTTAGCGGCGCAACACTCCAAATTTGAGCAATCATTTTACTATAATATGCACAAAACCAAATAACTGTTTCTATGAAAATTATAAATTATGGAATTGGTTTCAGTTATCTCATAAATGTTTTCTGGAAACAAGGAAAACCATCTTAAACATTGTTTCATGTAGTGAATAAAGAATAATATACAGCAGACAATAACTTAGATACTGTTTTCTATTTATATTTTGCACGTTCACAAAGGATAACTAGATTGTTTATATTATTGCCTAGACAAGATGAAAATGTGTGTGTTTGTGTGTGTGTGTTTTTCGTATAGCAAAGCCACAAAGGGCTATCTGCTCAGCCCACCGAGGGGAATCGAACCCCTGATTTTAGCGTTGTAAATCCGGAGACATACCGCTATACTAGCGGGGGACCAAGATGAAAGTACTGTTATGATTAAATGTCAAGTGTTCTACTCGATTTATTGTTATATAAATTATGTAAGAAACGTTATGTGATCTGAACTACAAATGACTGGTTATTCACTTTACAGAAATAAATATTTTTAAAACTGTCTTTGCAACTTTGGAATAAATCACGCATTTTATAGTGCTTTAAAATATGCAATAATGTTAGTAAAGTCCAAAAGAAAAGAACTGGATATTTCACTAAATGTCTATCAAATCAATGAAAGCTGGCTGACAGAAAACAAAAACAACTGTTGTAAACTGTCTCAAATCGTCATTAACAAGATATAGTAGAAACAATTGCAACAAAATGGTACAAATACGCTGGTACTTGACTGAGAAGATCCTAATCCACATTTGAAGTAGGTTACTGTTATGTACCGATTCTCTGTGATTATGGGTAACCTGATTAAAATCTGAATCAGATGTTCAAAGCTCCCACATGACGTCATTTCAGTGTACATACGGTTAAAAAACGAAATAAACAGAGCAATATGAGCCAAAATGATATATTATGGTGCCACTAATACACAAAATAATTCGCGTTCATTATCAGTAGTAGTAGTAGTATGTATGTGAATGAAAAATTACGAAAGGGCATTCTGATCTTTATTTTTTCCAGATGTTATTAATGCTATGGACATGAGTAAAAGTAATGCGTACTTCTAACACTATCATATACTGTTACGTTTGGTTCTGGCTTCAGGTTAATGGATGGTAATTGTCTTTCAACATGTACTGAGATTGAAGAAGAGGTGATTCACCAGTTTAACTAGCATACAGACTTATCAGACCTCAATAGTATCGAACACGTGTAAGTCTCTTTTGGAAGAAAAGTCGCATGTATTCAAACGACTCTGAACATTAAAGATTCTCTGAACGCATCTTTTTCAGTAGTTGGGGATAACCCAAGGTATTAACAACATTGATTTTAAACATGCAACATCTGTTTCATATTGCACACGTAGTTTGACGTAGTGTTCATTATATTAAAATGGAATGTTTTTAACTGTAAAAATGTAAATTTACTTGTATCAAATATTAATTATAATCGTAAGATGAATGAGAACTTAATTGAATTTCGAATCAAAGTTTTCCTTTCTTCAAGGTAGTTTTCATATATCGTCTCCAGGGTTGTTCATTCGGTCTCTTTTTGCTTTCTTAGTACATTAGTTTCTGTTTTCTTAACGTTCTTTGTTGTTACCTTCTTCTCACATTCATGGATCAGTGGCATAGCCTCCAATATATCCAATTCATCAGTAGTTATCTTTTCAGCACCTGGCTGTTTGTGTTCGACACAGTTTTCCAAAACATTCCGTTCTTCCCGAGTTTTTTCTTTCCAGTTGTAGAAACAACAAAGAACGCTGCACGATCATTACAAAAAGTAAATAAATAAGAATCACGTGTTTCAAGACCATTAAAATAGATATCATTAAATAAGCTGTGGATAATGCGTTACAGTTATAACTATAAATGTGTTTCATGCTTAACCAACAAATAATTGTATGGATTATTTTGGACAAGTACAGAAACCAAAATTGGAGAGCAAAAAACAAACATCGAATCCAACTGTTGAGTTAAAAGTTAATTAGATATTGAGGCCAGATGTTCTCCCACCCCAATATCATCAAACGATTAATCCCTGTGTTCCACATGATTTAATTATAAAGAACTTAAAGAAAACATGTAACTGACCACAAACCAATAAGACATATCGAAATGAGTGCTATCCACCAAGCATATCTTAGAACTCTAGGTTTTGAAGCCGAGGGTAGCGTAATCTTGGGAACACTTCAGTTGGATCTTAGGACAGAAAGTCGTATTTAAAATCAGCTTATATACTCTACCGATTACGTAAAACAGAAATAAAACTTCAAATGTAAGTTAACAATAATAGTAATGTGTATAATTCTTTAAGCCCAACATTAATCTTGATTAAACATATTTAAAATGTTAATTCAATACATACAATATTTCTTCATGATGAGAAACCCACTTGAAATAAAAATGTATCTCAGAACGGCTGGTATGGGTTTTAACACTTTTATTGCATTTTAATATCAAACAGTGCCCGGTATGGCCAGGTGGGTTAAGGCGTTCAACTCCTAATCTTAGAGTCACGGGTTCGAATCCCTGTTGTACCAAACATGCTCGCCCTTCCAGCTGTGGGAGCATTATTATTTGACGGTAAATCCCAGTATTCATTAGTATAAGAGTAGCCCAAGAGTTAGAGATGGGTGGTGATGACTAGCTACCTTCCCTCTAGTCTTACACTGCTAATTTGGGACGGCTGGTGCAGATAGCCTTCGTGTAGCTGTGCGCGAAATTCAAAAAGTAAACATATTAAACAATGATAATAACCTTTAAAAAGTTGCAAACTGTTTACATATGTGTATATTTTTGTACAGTTCATACGGATAAATAACACAGAAAAAAGAACGCGTATTATATTATTTGAACTTTTCACTGGTAGAGTTATTCCACTTAAGGGAATTCAGTTAGTTTCTTTAGTTCCTGAGTTACTTACTTTAAGAGATCATTGAGCAGGAACTTATGTAGTTTGTTCAGCTATACTTCACCTTTTCAAATTGTCAAATGTGATGACGTCATAATATCACCAAAGAGTATTTTGTAGAACTACGATGTCATAATTGCCTGTGATGGCAGTCTGTCAAAGTGCCCTCTGGTGGGTTTAACTAGCTACCAACAGGTATCCAACAAGCTCAGGACATCTATACTCATTTATATAAGTTATACAGTGAAAAACCAACTAACTGCTTTAAATCCTATTTAGTACTATTAATAGCACACTATTTGCAATGCAATTAAGATAATCACCTTGACACAGTTTCATGAATTCGTTCTCACTGATATATAAATAAGTATATCATTATATACTTATGTTGTAACGATAATTATATAGTTATATAACAGGAAATCAGCTTGTTTTCCATCACATTTATTTTATTAGACAATATAACAAGAATCCAACTGGTTTTCCAAACACACGTTATCAGACTAGATAAATATCTCACTATTTTCTTCAAGGTATTTAACTTATTATATAACTCAATAAGAAACAGTTATATTAACTTCGACTCACAAAAGGTGTAAGGATATGTAACAGAAATCAAACAAACCATCTTTGATTAATTGCTATTCACTTACCGTTTCAAACTTTATAATTAGCTTCTTCACTTATTATGATACTTAATTTGTTTATATGTAATGAATCGTATCCACTGCCTGGTAAGTTTTCTTTACAGCACAAAAATATTGACAGACATTTTTACAAAGTTTTCTTTACTGGACCTTCACTATGAATTTTATATATGAATAACAATAACATTTCGATGACAAACATTGAACTCCGTAGCCACTGATCACGACGTTTTTCGCTAACTTGGTAAAAATTCTTTTATTCAGAACTGTTAACGTTTTGATGATCAAATATTATTATAATCCTAGATTAAAACATTTGTTGTTATTTTGACAAATTACCTTTATGTTATTTCAAAAACAAAATACTGTATGTAGTATATACTGAAGTAAAGATTTGAGAGTGTGTGTATATTTTCTTCCAACAGCCACATCGAGCTATCTGCTGAGCCCACCGAGGTAAATTGATCTAAAGATCTTCTTAGTAATGACGTGAAGCACACAGGTGTGTGGTAGAAATACCAATATGTTTGTTTGTTATTCAATTGCGCGGAAAGCTACGAGATGGCTTCTAGCGCTTCCTGTAAATAATTTTGAAATGATATAATTAAGGAAACATAGTTATTCAATACTATTTGTCTGAATGTTTGAGCCCATCTTAAAACTGTGTAAGGGGATTGACCGTTATATTAAAATCCCTAACTTGTACCACTATTTTTCTTCTTACGAGAAACTCATAATACACTACTAGTAACGTTTATATGTTTCTTTGATTTTCAATTTAAAGGAAAGCTACACGAGGACTATATGCGCTAACCATCCCTAATTTAGCAGTGTAAGACCAGAGAGAAGGCAACTAGTTATGACCACCCAAGTCCAACATTTGGGCTACTCTATTACAAAGAAATAGAGGGATTGACTGCTACTTTATAACGCTATCACTGAAAGATCGAGCATGTTTGGTGTGACGGGGTTCGATCCCGTGACCTACAGATTAGGAGTCGAGCATCCTACCAGTAAAGAAAGATTTGTATAAAATTATTATTACTCTCATTATAACATAATGTTAAATAAACTACTGATTAATACCTCACTGTGTACTAAAATCACCAAGTAGGCATTTTAAAATATATTTGAAATTTCAATGGTATCTTAATATGAAAATAGTTGTGCCAAGTAACATTCAGTCGTATAACTTAATACAATCATGTAAACATAGGATTTTTGAATAAACGTTTTCATAGTGTTAGAAGTAAGTCTCTTTAAAGCAAACATTGGATAATCTCTGTTTAGAGGGCCGGCATGGAAAGGCGGGTTAAGGCGTTTGACTTGTAATACGAAGATCGCCGGTTGAATCCCCGTCGTCCTTTCAGCCGTGGGGGCGTTAATGATGTGACGGTCAATTCCACTATTAGTTGGTAAAAGATTAGCCAAAGAGTTAGA